>NC_061112.1:19663279-19965397 GCF_002878395.1 Capsicum annuum | reverse complement strand
ATATAATATATTATTTATATAATTTTAATTTTTTGATTTATCCGAATTTTTTTTTTGTAAATCCAAAAACCAAACTATTTAACCAAATTTCTAAAATTTGAAACCGAAATCAATCCGAAAAACCGAAAAACCAAATAAAAATTAAATTTCAGTTCAATTTTTTCGGTTTAAACCAAAATATGCCCAGCCCTACGTACCCCTCCCCCTCCCCCGCCAAAAAAAAAATTGTGTTTGAAATTTCAGAAAAAATTATTACATTATCCCTACCCTGACCCCGACCCACCCCTTACTAGCCACCCTCCTACGCACCTCCACCCAAAAAAAATATAAAATAAAATTAATTTATTTTTTTTTTAAATCAAAATCTTCTTCTTACCCCACCTCTACCCCTTGCCACCCACCCTCCTCTAAACAAAAAAAATTCTTACCCCATCCCAGCCCCTACCCCCATAATTTTTTAATTTTTTAATTTTCTTTTTAAAACAAAATATTTTCTTCCCCCACCCTACCCCTACCCCCACCCCCTATCCCCAACCCCAACTAATAAATTTCTTATTAAAAAAAAAATATTTTTTGAAAAAAATCAAAAAAATTCTTACCCCACCCTATTGCCCTATTCATTCTCATTGTTTTGTGTAAATAAACACAAATATTTTTAGAAAACATTTTTATACTTAACAAACAAAAGGAAATAAGTAAGCAACAATTTGTTTTCTAAAAAAAGTTTTTCCCATACCGAACACACCCTAAATGCTTCTTGTTTATCAAAAACGTCAAAGTTATAGTTATAACTGCCTCGCTCTATACCTAGTGTACGGAAACGAAAAAAGAACATTCCAAATAGAATCCATCTGCTCAATTGAATATCGAGCTATAGACAATGCAATTCAACCTGGTATCTCCACTTTCTTTTTTCAAAATACGTGTTCACTCTACCAATTTCAGCCCAAGAACAGTTAGGTAGGGTTATCAAAATCTGTGTACCTTGCGACACTCATAATGAGAAAACATGAAAGCAAAAGTTCTTCATTCACACATGCGGCCTACAACACATCAACGTGGGCAATTTAGATGTTTGCACTTATTGTAGAAGGAAAGAGAGCGACAGGTGATTTTAACTAAGATACATAAAATCCACTTGACGATGTTAATGTCGTCTACAAAGACGAGACTGTCAAAGAACCTAATCAACATTTATATGACAAAGAAATTGGAGATTTTAAAACTAAACAGGAGCAAACCAAGATCCTTCAAAGAATTGAAACAGAGAATTATTCATCTATAGGTAAGTTTTTCTTGTGCTTTTGATATTATCTTTTGCCTTGTCATCATCCTTTATAGCCTTACAATTTATCTTGTTCTGGTTACTAACAGATCCCTCCTGAGCACTGCACATTTGTGACTTTAACTTGAACCCAAACTTTTTGGATACATTTCCCCAAGTGCTTGATCCCTTTGATCGACCCAACTTCTCAATCTCCTGCCTCATGTTTGAGCACTCCTTCTCGAGCTCCGACACACGTACCCTCATGCTATCCATTCCCACCTTCAACACCTGGTTTTCTCTCACAGCAGTAGCCCAGCCCCCCTCATTTGGTCCGACCGTGCCACTTCTCAACTGCCTTGAACCCCCATCAAGGTTTTCGGACACTAAGAAGCATCCCGCAATGGATGTTCTCAACTGCAGCTGTTCGAAGAAGAGTACTTGTACTATAATCCTTAAAGGCAGTCTTTCATTCTGCGCAGCATGCGTACAAGCTTCCAAGGAGAGCTTCTGGCAATCCATGAGCCTGCAGAGTTGTTCTCTGTCGGATTCTCCCAACCATGGATGTGACTGCATATTTAAAAGTTTTACAATCTGAAATGAAAGATCTGAATAAAAACTAAAGGCAAACAGCATTCTTTGGAGTCTATATTCAGATTTACTTTTCAGTGATCATTCTTTTCGATTTCTTGATGCCGCCCGTCACCGGTAGTGGGGATTTCAATCACTAAACTGGTGCACCCAGTTAGACATGCCCATACAAGCAAGCCACTTGAAGCTAAGGCTGCCAGGGTCGAGCTTAAATCGGATTTCAAATGGCAGTAAGCATATAGCATAGTGAAAACATTTACTTCAGAGTATACATAGCAATTATCAAAACTAAAAAAAGAATAGCAAACTAAATTCACCTTGAGATAAATGTCAATTGCACGATAAAGGCCATCATCCAATGGCCTTGCGTATTCGGGAACAGAAGCAGCAAGAGTCTGAAACTTGGGAAGCTTCAAGTTAACATCTGGGGCAACCTCAGCAAGGTATCCATCAATTAGTTTTGCCACCATAGTGATTGGTGTCAGAGATGGTGAACCCATCAGTTGTTCATCATCAATAGAACAAGGTGATTCACCACCAGTTCCTTGATCCATGGCTAAGAAGTGCTCAAGAATCCTCTGTATGCAGTCAACATTATAAAGTGTCTCCATCGAGTAAGAGAAATTCGGCATTAAGAGATCTTCAAGAGTGGCCTGATCAAGCTGCATTCCTATCCTTTTCTCCAAGTTTGATATGCACGAGGGACTGGCTCGAAGAATCAAGGCTGTTTTCAGTAGGCCAAAGAGGAATTTAGTTGGAACTAGGCCTTTTTGCATGAGAAGTAAATTATCAATCTCTTCAAGTAAAAGCTTCTGATCTTCTTCTGATACAGAAGAACCTAAACCAACTGATGCAAGATGGTTAGAGGACTCAGAAAAGGTGTGTCGCCTGTTTAGTCCAGGCAGGAACTTTTTAGCATAATAACTGAGGGAACCAGCAACAATTTCCTGTTCGACGCCTTGAGTTTCCATTGCAGAAATTAGCCTCTTGTAAAGAGGTAAACTTAAAGTCGATGCATCCTCATACCACCAATCTGAACTTGAATGTTTTGGCCTAGCTCCAGTGCTTATTCCATTCCATAGGATACTCCCTCCAGGACTCTGCAAGGGGCCAACGTGCTCCATCACAGGCCAACCAAACAGGTTGGGATCAGTACATGCCTTCACAGCCAATGAATCAATACACCTTTTTGTAATTTTGAGTTCTTCAGCATATGGGAGAACATCATCACAGGTTTCGAGTGCCTTCAAAGAGTCTTTCCAGTTACGGAGAACTACCTGATTAAGAAAAAACTCAGTCTGTGATATCAGATTTCCCTCTCCATATTCTTCGGTCATATCAAGATGCTCTGCGGCACATCGAAGGTATACAACATTTGCTGCTGTAAGCTCTAGTTTAACCCCATAACAAAATTTAGCTACCAGTTCAAATGTTTTAGCACCACCAGGGATGTCAGTGAGTTCAATAACACAGCCATCTTCTCCTTCAGATGCTTCTGCAATCCGTTTTTCCATAACTCCACTTCTAGAAAGCAATGGGAACTGCAAAAAATGAGACAAATCTAAAAGGTTAATTATCTACCTTGCAATCGAACTTTAAATTTTATCTGACAAGCTTTAAGGAACTCGATACAATCCAACTAATTTGAAATTGTGCTCAGGTACGATCTACAGTATTTTTTAAATGCAGAAAAGGCTAACATTTTGATAAAGTTGACATATTTTTTTTGTCTTAGGACATTACTTTTGGTTGGAAGCATAACAGCTAGCTCGAAGAAACTAAAGTAGAGGGCAACAGGTCATTATTAGGTGACCAAATTATGTGACTTCTACCTGATTTCGTCAAATGTAGAAGCGAAAAGCATCTCTGAAGTACCCAACGAAAAAGATGAAGAAAGAATAACTGTTTTTTCTTACAGCAGATAGTTAACAAGCATGAATAAGGTGTACTTGAGAGCAACCCAAGAGGTACCAGAACTGTTGACAGCAGAAATCTAAGGCAAATGGAAGGACATTCGAAAAGACTATTTGAGGAAACATCATTCATATGCAGAAGAAAGAGAAGTACCAATACTGCAGATGACCTATACATCATGAGATCAACTTTACCTTGTGAAGATGGAAAGTCATTTCTCCAACTTCAACAACAATGTCACTTGGGAGACCAGTTGTGCAGAACCTACCAATATACCAGCAAAAGGCAAGTTGTTAAATTAGAAAAGTAATCTAACCCCTGAGGCCCTGAACATGCAAGGGAAAATACTTATTAGCCTGGAATGGTGTGAATCACGGAATATACAGGAAGAAAATCTTGAAACCTACAGGTTGAGGTCACACTGTCTTATGTAGGCTTCTTACGGGCTACATGGTAATTGGTAGGTGTGCATGCAACACACTGCTTTTTGGTGGAATAAATTCTTATCCAACTTTAATACGCTGGTATATACAACGATACTTCAAGAGGATTTGAGTAAACCATTGCAGAGGCCGTACTCTATTTTGTCCCAAAGGAGCATTTTCCTCCCTTTCTGTCCGATTTCCAGTTTTTATAACCCCCCCCCCCCCCCCGGGCAGTAACTGTTTGATGCTCTTCCTCCTTACTTTCAAATGTAAAAGTATTGTGTCAATCAAGATGGAAGCAAAATTTTAAACAACAGATCTACAATAAAGTGAGATGTGAACAGACAAATTTAACCAAGAGGAGAACACATTTTTGTTTTTCTTCAGATATCACAAGCTCAAAACATGAAAAGTTAGTGATGAACCAACCCCCCAATTACAGGTTTTTAGAAGCTGCTCACTTTTCCTTATTTCAACATAGGCTACTACATAAGTAGACAAGCCAGACCAAGAATGTTCGTTGCTTAAAAAGAAGAAAAATGTCAATTATAAATCAAAATGCTTAGAAAAAAAATACCAGGCCTGTCCTTTTCTTTGAAATGCATCAGTTTTGGATCCCAACTTCATACATGCCATCTCCTCGGAATGAAAACTAGATTCGATGTTAGAAACCAAAACACACAAGTATGACCGAATTGCCTCCCTTGAGCTGCCTCAGAAACAATCACAATCCTTGAGAAAACCAAACTTGCTCCCAGAGCCGCCAAAATGCACCTCTCCTCTTCAAAAGCTACAAATACCCAGTTAAGAACTCTTATCTGTTCTTGAAAATCTCAGTTCAGATACAAATCTTACGAGGAGAGAGGGGAGGGGGGGGGGGGGGGGAAGAAAGAAGAAGAATTTTTTCCCAAATCAGACAACAAATTTAGGTCAACTCCTCCAATTCCAACCCACTAAAAGAAATACACTAGTAATCCAGTTCTTCTGACATTAAAAAAAAATTAAAAGAGCTTTCTTTTCGTATTCACCAGAAGATTCCAAAATTCAACTCGATCTGGCACAGTCCAAACCAAGTCCCTCGAGACTCGTTAGTTGTTATAACGAAAATATATAAGTAAAGAGACGGAAGGAGCAATTTTGACTCCATCCATTCCCATTTGCACCCTTTTTTTTAAAGTCAAAAGATACTAATTTTGATCAGTACTTTAAAATATATTTTTTAATTAAATTAATAAAAATTATAATTTATATTAATATTTTTATATATTTTTAAATATTTAAATTTTAATTTAAAAAGTAAATTAATTTGATTAAGTAATTAACTTATAAAAAATAAAGAGAGCAAAAATGAGTGAAGTATTTAGCATTTATGTTTTTAAGTAAGGGTGGGTGTTCGGTTTTTGATTTGAGTTCGATTTTTTTATTTTAAATTTTTTAATTTTCGATTATGAAATTAGGTGCATCGAAAATCGAACCAAATTAGTACGGTTCAATTCGATTTATGTAAATTTCAGTTCGAATTTATATTGGTTTAATAATTTTGATTTTTGGATTTTGGAAATGTGTAATGGGCTAAATTATATTTGTGAATTGGACTATTTTTTAATGTTTTAAATACTTTTTAATTTTCCTGCTTAATACTCCCTCCATCTCAAATTACCCATCCCAAATTATTATTTGATTTCTCATTTTACTTGTCTTTTTCCATTAATCAAGAAGAGACAAAAAAAAAATTCATGTTTTATCCTTTCCATTAATTACTTTTTCTTCAAATTAAAATATAAACATCATTTAATAGAGATACTATGATAAATTAGGTATGTTATTAATTATTTTTCTTAATCAATGTACCATCTCAATTTTGGATGGATAATTTGAGACGGAGGGAGTAATTTCTAAGTGGACTAACCAGTAAACATAAGAAAACTGGTGCTGAAATAATGTCAGTGTCCAATGATGATGAGAATAAAGTATTCGGCATTGTCTTCAGGATGCCTCCGTAAATTTATGCTATCATATTATAGATTGATAGTGTGTTTGTATAAGGATTACTTATCTGTGTAACTCATTCCTGAATGATGTCATATCCAAGAACAACATCACTTATGTTTTCTGAAAACTAAAAAGGAACAAGGCAAGATAACACAGCAAGAAGGTTAAAACAAACATCAGATAGAAGATTTTGGGACTGAAGACTATTTGGGTTTTGAATTTTTTTGGCTTTGCCCAGTTTGACGCTTTGGGCTTTAGCAATAAATATCAATTATCATACATATTAAATAGATATTATATATAATTATATATATAATAATTAAAAAAAGAGTATATTGAAAATTTTGATTTAAACCAAAAAATCAAATTACTTTAACCTAAAAATCGAAATTCAAACCAAAATATCGAATTTATAAAAAAAATAAACCAAAATCCGAATCAAAAAATAAAAAATCTAAAATCGAAAAACAAAAATAATGTGATTCGATTTTCGATATTTATGTACACCCCTAGTTTTAAGTCATCATGGAAGTACAAGAAAATCTCAATAGTGCTGATTAATGCTGTTTGGTCCTCTCCATTTCAAAATAATTTTCATCACTTTTGTTTACATTTTTTAAGAAAAATTATTACTACTAACTACATGTTAAATTAATTATATTATTTTATTTAATATTTTTTTATACCATACTAATATCTCTCTATATGTATGTACTCTCTTTAAAGAAAATATTAATCACATGTTAAATTAACTAAATTATTCTAATCACATGTTAAATTATATTTTTGTTATAAAGCAAGAAAGAATAAAGAATAAGAGTAGAGAGAGTAATTCTTATTCCTTCACTTGGGTGATGAGAGATCATCAGATTGTGAATACAATGAACAAAATCACTGTATTTATAGGGAAAATTTACTCCTAGTCTGAGTAAAAGACAGATGATTCAAATCCTAATAGATATCAAAGTAGATCTTGATATATCTTGATAGACATTCACTATAATATAAATGCATTTATAACACTCCCCCTTGAATGTCTAGATAAATAATGTGACTCGTTAAAACCTTACTAGAAAAAATTCAGTAGGAAAAAAAATCTAGTGAATGAAAAAGAGTACATATTTCTAACAATACACATATCGGTTGCCTCATTAAAAATCTTACAAGAAAAACCGAGTGGGACAAAACCTCATAAGGGAAAAAGAGTACAACGCGTATTAACTCCCCTTAATGAGAACATCATTGAACCTTTGTATCCCGATCTTGTGCACCATCTTCTTAAAAGTTGTAATTGGAGAAGACTTAGTGAATAAATCAGTCACATTTTCACGTGAACGAATCTATTGCACGTTGATATCATCATTCTTTTGTAGCTCATATATGTACAAAAACTTTGAGGAAGTGTGCTTCGTTTTATCTCCTTTTATGAATCCTCCATTAAGATGTGCTATGCATGATGCATTATCTTCATATAAAATTATAGGTAGATTGTCATATTTCACACCACATTTTTCTCGAATGAGATATATCATGAACCTCAACCATACACATTATCTCACCATGATTCGATAAAGTGGCTATGATAGACTGCTTTGTATATCTCCAAGATATGGCCAGTACCACCACATATGAATACATAACCTATTTGAGACCGAGTTTTATACGATGTATCGTGGACCTTAACAACAAACATTATCGGTTTACTTCATGAATAGCTATAATCTCGCATGGTTCGATGAGATGGCTATGATAGACTGCTTTGTATATCTCCAATATATGGCAGTATCCCCATATGTAAACACATTGCATGTTTGAGACCGAGGTTTATGTTGGTTAGATGAGTACCCAACATCAGCATGACCAGTAAGATCGGGACTACAATCTTTAGAATAAAATAAGCTCATATATCTTATCCCATTTCAATGTCTCCTAGTAGGAGTAGAAATATACCTTACTAACTCATTAACCGAAAAGGCCATAGGCCTTGTAGTATTTGCAAGGTACATGAGTGCATCAATTGCACTAAGATATGGTACTTCATAACCAATTCAACTCTATATATTTCGAATTTCAGTAAATAATCTATTTCTTTGAAAACTCTCCAAGAATTCCAATGATTTTCAAGTTATAAGCTTATACAATATAAGGATTATAAATAAGTTTTCCAGAAACTTTTATATGCTTCAAGCATTTTGAATCCTTAAAAGTTTTTCACATATGTTTTATCAAGTAACAATATTCAACATTTTATGAGTGATATCTTCAAATATCTGGACTGCAAATCAAATAAGTTTTATACTTACCAAGATGCATCATTTCATGTCACTTGATAAATGTTTCTACGTCAGCATGCTTAAATAAATGTAAAATTCAGATCCTCGTAATCTTTTACAATATTGCGCCAATATCGTATCAAAGATATCGTTAATGATATATCATTTTGTATCGGTTCATAATGCAACATAACATTTTGAGATCTCATCACTTCATTATTTTCAGGTACTTAAACCTCTCATAAGGTTTCATGAAGTGTTATGTCGTAGGCTCTTCAAAAGTACATTGCCTTTTTATTATGATTATTTGCTCATTGTTTCATTTAGAACCGATTAGTCTATCGTGCTTCATGCATGCATAGACTTTGTCCTTCAAGGATACAAAATAGGAGCACTTACAGCTTAAATATGAGATGCTTTCGACTTGAATTATCTTATGAATGAGGATCTTATGATAATTCCTAACATATTTCATAGCTACTTATAATCTTCCCCTTATGTTAGAAAACTAACATTCATCCCCATCTTCTTTGAAGAATCCATCTTTGTGCATCATGGTATATTTATTAATCGTATACCGCACATCAAAACTATTAAATGGAATAGTTGGTTCATGACCTTGAACCAATTAAGGGGGAAGAAATAATCATAATTTATTGGTCTAATGCATATAAGTGTTATTGTATGCAACATATCATATTTCAGACCAACACATGAAGCTTTGTTCTCATTAGGCAATGGTTTAGCTATTTATGAAAGGCATTCAATGCTAAACCATCATCATCAAGATGAATTATCTTGATTACACAATCTGAAAGTTATGCTTTTAACTCAAATTTATTGAGCAAGAAACTTTATGAATGTCAAACGTAAGTTGACAATGAATATACATGTGATCATCTTATTGATACATCTTTTCAACATATCACATGATAGGTGAACGGGTTCATATTCACCTTTTATACTTTTCAAATTTTAAGAGATCCAATCCCAAAATTAGTTGGTCCAACCAACGTATCATGAGAACAAACAACATTAAAAGTTCATGAAGAATTTTTGAATTTTTCAATATATGTTTAGTACTTAATATGCACATCTTTAAGATATCGCAATCGTTCATGTCAACTTATGAACTTTTATGCTAGTAAACTCCAAGTTTATCATGACATGTACTTTTTTCTTTAGTAAATTTCAGATTTACTATTACATGAATAAATTTCAGATTTACTACTTTAGAAGTAGATTTTGAAATAACTCTTCTCAGTTATTCTGCCTCATTCGGAGATAAGTTGTGATATCATCACAATCAAGTGCACGTTTGCATTTATAAGTTTCTCATTCCCCAGGAATGAAAGATAATCATGCCTTAAGCATATCAAATTATGATAGTTACTACAAAAGCAAATTGAGGCATACATATGATTTATTGCTACCACATTCAATTCACGGAATAGAACATATCAATGGGATATATTTCATTAATTTTCATCAAATACCCAATATTTTGTCTTAGCCATCATAAATTATCAATACATGCATTAGATCCAATCTCAACGTCTTATCCATATAAAGGTGTCTTAGGCATAAATTGATGGGACTTGAACCCAACATATTATCATCCCTTTTGATAATATTGTTCTTGAGGGATAAGTTTAAAACATAAATGTTCAAACCAATTATTTTTCCTCAAATCCAACAATAATTATATTATTAGTAGCAAAAGATAAACAACATAAGAAATTACAAACCTTGAAATCCTTAAGATTTATAATCTCACCTTGTTTGACAGAGTCTCGTGCTGATAACGTGTTATAAAGCAAGAAAGAATAAAGAACAAGAGTAGAGAGAGAATAGAGCGTAATTCTTATTTCTTCTCTTGAGGGATGGGAGATCATCAGTTCTACTCTGAGTAAAAGACAAATTGTTCAAATCCTAATAGATATCAAAGTAGATCTTGATAGACATTCACTATAATGTAAATGCATTTATAACAATTTTAATTTTATGAAATGACTAGTATTAAGAAATATTTACTTTTAATAAGAATGATAATTAATTAGAAATGAATGATAATTTACATCAGATTAATATTATTTAATATGATTAAGTAATTTAATAAAATAAAATATATATTATGATTTAATAAAATAAATTTTATATTAAAATATATAATATACATATATATTAATTTGACGTAAATACGACATGCCGTAATTTTTTTCCGGAACGGCGGGAGTAGCTTTGAATCACAAAACCTCATTTAGTGGCATGTGGGGTCTCTATTTCTTAAAATACACTCATTTGCATTTTCAAAACCTAATTAATCTCTACTAGAATCTCATTTTACTTCTAATTTCTCTAATCTAATACTCTTACTAATTGAAAGTCACACCTATCTTTTTGTCCATCTTAGGCCACGTGATGCCTGCATATGGTCTAATTATAATAAAATTTTGAAAAATTAAAAGAGTGCTTGAACGTGAAGCAGGTACTGCAGCATTTAAATACATTAAAATAATAAAATTGAAATTCTTGAACTCCAAAATAATGATAACGTTGTGGGCAGAGTGAATTATAGGCGATAAAAAATATTTAAAAATAAAGGGCAGTTCACACAAGTCTTAAGAATTGAGCGTGGGTCATAATTATTAAATAATAGATTAAAAAAGTTTAAAAATTACACTTAAATTTTTTATTTTATATTTTGATCTAATATAAATCTTAATATAATTAAAAATGGAGGAAAAAAATATGGGACTAGGCTAGTTAGAAATGGCAATGGGGCGGTGCTGGTGCGGTGCGGTGCGGTGCGGGTTTTAAGTTATGCGGTACGGTGCGGGTTAAATTATTTTTTTTTAAAATAGTGCGGTGCGGGTTGCGGGTATATGCGGATTTAAAATAACAAAAAAGCTAAAAATTAATATTGTTCTCGTGAATATACCTAAAATTATATGTGTTCTTTACTTAAATTTTATGATACTTAAAACTACATGCATAACACTACAAATAAATAATTTTATAGTAGCTTTTTTAACACCTCTATTCATTTGAATAAAAATATGATATTTGATCATTACTTGTACACGTTATACTTTTTGACAATTTTTTAGTGAAAAGTGCTATAATAGAAATTAATTATTATTTTCTAGTTGTAGATTTGAAAATATTATGATTTTCAATAGAGTTACAAATTTTTCAAAAAAAAAGGGAAAAAATAAAAACATGGGCGGTGCGGTGCGGTTATCCGCGGTATGAATGTGGGGGGGTTTAAATGTCATGCGGTACGGTGTGGTTTTAAAACTTGTGGGTTTAGTAAAAACCTACATCGCACCGCGCACCGCACCATTGTCATCCCTAAGGCTAGTGCTCTTGTTTTCTCTCTTTGTATGTATTGTTGTTCATTGTTGTTGTTGTAGTTTTTTTCTTCTTCTTCATTATTATCATCTCCTTCTTTATTATTATCTCTTCTTGTTCATCATCATCTTTTTTTTCTTCATTTTTATGCTATTATTGTTGTTACCGCTACTGCTGTTTCTGGACCAAATTTTTAGGCAAATTTTGTTCGTATATCACTAAAAATTACTTCATAGGTGATTTTGTTAAGTAAAATTATGATTTTTAGTTGAATTTCTAATCTGGTATAGGTACTATTGCTGTTTTTTCAACAATGGATAGAACCTGAAGTAGAATCCAACAGATGGGTCATCTGTTGCAATAGGTGAGTCATCTGTTGCAACAGATAACTCACCTATTGTAATAGATTCTGAAGCTGAATCAACAGATAAATCATCTACTGCAACAAGTGAGTCATCTGTTCAACAAATGACTCGCCTGTTGCAATAGATGACTCATTTGTTGGATTCATGTTATAGCACTAGGAAAACCTGAAGTTGAACTCCAATAGATGACTCATCAGTTGGAATCAGCTAGGTGAGTCATCTATTACAACAGATGGATAATCTATTGATCGCTAGTGCTTTTCTTGATCACTTCTTTCCTCAGGAGTTGAGAAAGGTAAAAGCTGAGGTGTTCGTGAATCTGAAATAGGGTAGGATGACTGTAAAAGGGTATTCCCTAAAATTCCATCAGTTATCCCGTTATGCTCCTGAGTTAGTGTCTAGCATGAGGGCTAAGATAAATAAGTTTGCTTTAGGCTTTTCTTAAGACTTGGTGTTGGAGTGCAAGGCTGCCTTGCTGAATAATGATATGGACATCTCTAGGCTGGTGATGTATATTCAATAAGTAGAGGATGAGAAGAAAAAATAGTCAAATATTGAAGAGAGGCTGAGTAAGAGATCCCTTTTATTAGATTAGGGTGGAGGTCAGTAGCATGGTGGTAGATATGGTGGGAAAGGGTCTAAGAAGAAGTGGGGGAATTCTGGTTCCTATTCGATGATGACTGCTCTATACCCTAAGTCATCTGATCATCGTCATTTTTAGAGAAATAGTGGATTTAAGGCACAAGGTGACCAATCTCAGGCCAATGGGGCTCAATCAGCTCTATTCCATTGCGTTTATGGATGATATTTTGGTGTATTCCAAAAGTAAGGCAGATCATGTCGATCACCTACGCATTGTGTTGCAAACCTTGACAAAACAATGGTTATATGTGAATTTTTCTAAGTGTGAGTTCTGGTTGAATGTAGTGACTTATTTGGGTCATGTTGTTTCTATTGAAGGGATCATGGTAGATCCACCAAAGATGGCGGTGGTCAAGAAGTGGCCTAGACCCATAACTCCAACCGATATTCGAAGTTTCTTAGGTTTAGCTGGGTACTATAGGAGGTTTGTTGAAAGTTTTTCTTCTATTGCTACTCCATTGGCTAAGTTGACCTTAAAGAAGATGAAATTTTTATGGTCCTATGCTTGTTAGGATAGCTTTTAGAAGTTCAAAGACAAGTTAACTTCTGCTTTGGTTCTGACGCTATCAGAGGGTACCGAAGGTTTGGTGGTTTATTGTGATGAGTCCCATGTGGGACTGGGCTCTGTGTTGATGTAGCATGGTAAGGTTGTAGCCTATGCTTCTAGACAGTTGAAAGTTCATGAAAAGAATTACCTGACACACGACTTAAAGCTGTTGGTTGTGGTCTTTACTCTGAAGATTTGGCGCCATTACTTGCATGGAGTTCATATTGACATCTTATCACACAATAAGAGTTTGCAAATATGTATTCATCCAGAAGGAGTTAAATCTCAGGCAAAGAAGATGGCTTGAGTTGTTCAAAGACTACGATATGAGTCTTCACTACCATCCAGGTAAAGCTAACGTGGTTTATGATGCTCTTAGTTGGTTGTCTATGGGAAGCTTATCTTATGTGGATGAGGAGAAGTGAGAGTTGGTAAAGGATATTCACTGTTTGTTTAATCTTTGAGTTCGTGTCTTAGACTTTGAGAATAGTGGTGTGATTGTGCGAGAGGTGGTGAAGTTATCTCTATATGCTGAGGTGAATGAGAAACAGGTTTTGGATGCTATCTTGCTGTGGATTAAGGGTGATGTGGGCCAATAGAAAGTGATGGTTTTTGAGATTGGTGGTGATGTTATCATGAGGTGCCAAGATAGGTTATGTATTCCCAATGTTGATGGGCTGCGAGAGAGAATCTTTGCCAAGGCTCACGAGTCAAGGTACACTGTTCATCCTGGTAAGATGCATTATGATTTGAAAGAGATCTATTGGTGGAATAACATAAAAAAGGATGTGGCCAACTTTGTGACTAAGCGCATGGTTTGCCAACAAGTGAAGGTGGAGCACTTGAAACCTGGTGGGTTGACTCAAGAGATTGAGTTGCCCAAATGGAAGTGGGAAGTGATCACTATGGATTTCGTTACCAATCTTTCGCGATCCTGCCATTAGTTCAATTTAATTTGGGTCATTGTGGATAGGATGACTAGGTTCTCCCATTTTATACCTATGAGAACTAATTACTCCATGGAGGATTATGCAAAGTTGTTCATTTAGGAAATCATTAAGTTGCATAGTGTGCCTGTTTCTATTATATTTGATCATGGTACTCAATTTTCATCTCACTTTTGGCATTTCTTTCAAAGTGGTTTGGGAACTAAAGAGAACATTAATACCACTTTCCACCCACAGACGGATGGACAAGTGGAGGATAATACAGACTTTAGAGGATATGCTAAGATCTTGTATGATCGACTTTAGTTGTAGTTGGGTTGACCATTTACCCCTCATTGAGTTTGCTTATAATAGTAGTTATCACTGAAGTATTGGGATGTTTTATTTTGAAGCTTTGCATGGTAGGGTATATAGGTCTCCTATTGGATGGTTTGAGGTTGGGGAGAATAGGTTATATGGTCATGATTTGGTTCACCAAGCTATGAAGAAGGTGAAAGTGATTCGGGATAGGCTTAAGACCACCAAAAGTCACCAAAAGTTGAAGGGTGTTCTTGAAGGTGTCTCCCATGAAGGGAGTGATGCGGTTTGGAAAGAAGGGGAAGCTCAATCCCCATTATGTAGGCCCTTATTTGGTATTAAAAAGAGTTAGTAATGTGGCTTATGAGTTAGATTTGCCTTCCAGTTATGGTTCGATTCATTCGATCTTTCATGTCTTAATGTTGAGGAAGGCTAACACTAATCTAAGACTAAGAACTACACTCTAAAGAGTAATCTTTCAATATTCTTCAAAACTAATGAGAATGGAAGATAAAATGTCTATTTATACTATTACATAGTAAATGTCAAAAACACCCTTAATGAGGGAGGGAATTGGGGCGCCTCTTGAGTGTTACTTTAGAGTGCGAAATGTCTTCAATGCCCTTCACTTGAGGTGCCTATTGAGTGTATAAGTTCTCCTCCTTTCTTCTCTTGAAAAAGGCTTCAAAATGCTCCAAAAAGGACTTTAATTACTTGCCAATTCCGAAGCTTGAACCTTGAACAATAGCCCCTCTCCATCTTGAAAGAAATTTGTCCTCAAATTCAGATCTTGCAAAACCAAAGAGAAAGCAAAACAAGCACACAATCCTCTTGGTAGGAGGGTTAGTATTAGTACCACACTCATATCATCAATCCATGGTTGCTCACACTTGACATACACCCACATATCTTTAAAATTTGACATGAAAAGCTTTGCATAAAAGGGTATAAGGATGTGGATGTCATAAACATCAAAAGGAATTGAGCATGAACTGAATCTACACCTTCCACAACTCAAAAATATTCCAGGGTCAAATGGGAGTAGAAGACAGGGGGTTAATTTGAGGTGACCCACTCCTTTCACTAGGCTACCAAACTCACAATCATCATCATTCAAGCAAGAAAACTAGACACCAAACTTACTATCTCTACATAATACCATTTCAAAATTAACATAGTTATCATCATAGGCAAAGAGGTAGTATAGGAAGAAATCACGTGTAAAGACATCACCCTAGGTGTTATCATCTACAAGAGGGTCATCTAGTGTGTGAATACTCTTGTCATATGGTAATGGAACCTTATTCAAGTTATAAGTGCTAGCACTAGATGGACACAAATCATTCTTACAAAAAGAATTGATTTTGTCATCTAAAGGATTAATTAGTGCTTGTGTACTCACAACAAGAGTTTGGTCCTTATGCAACCTATCAACACCAATAGTATCACAAAAGAGAGATTCATACACTTCTTTACTAATCCAATCTGAAACTACACCACTTTGGTTACTACTAGCCACATCATAATAATTCAAGTTTCTAGGAGTGTAGAAAATAACTTTGTTACCTTGCAGGTCATGAGAAGTGTTTTCTTCACTTGATTTTGTACCATGGCAGCCCTCATGCCCCACATCACAATGGAATATGCCAAGATTTCCCCTTGGATTCATTTCTTCATCACTTGTCCCAAGATTGGCACTTTCGATCAAGGGTTCCATTAACTCATCAACTTCATGTATGTGTGGAACTCTTTTTGGATTCTACTTTGAGAATGTATGATCTTGAACCTGCACATAAGAAGAATCAATGCTAGGCAAAATGCTAGCACTTGGGTTAGTGAATAACAAGGGTCCTTTGTGGACAAGATCCACAATCAAGCATTTCTTTCCCTTTCATTTTCCTTCTTTTCTTCACACTCTTTTTGTATCTCAACATCAAGTTTCTCTCCATCTTGAAAATCAACCTCATCACCATCGGATTCTATCACTATCTATTCTCTTAGTTGTATAGGGTGGTTTTGGTGTAGTGGATCTTGGGGAGGAGGCATTGGATTTTGTTAGTAATGTATTTGGATTTATGGCATGGGATTTTGTGGATGTGGTGTCTTTGGTAAAGTGGATTTGGGACTTGGTGGTTTGAATTTTGTGGAGGCTTTGGTGGATATAATCTATCAACCCTCGCTTTCATTCTAATCACACCACCCTTCAAGGATACCATTTCACTCCTCATAGCATCCATATCACCCTTCATGTCTCTCCTCATAGCATCCATATCACTTTTCATATCTCGGGAAAATGCCTCAATCAGAGCCATCAAGGCTTGCAAAACATCATTATCCAAGGGTTGAGATGTGGTACCCTCGGATTCCATCTCAAAAGTACCTGCAAAATCCAAAAAACATCAAAAGAAAAACCTACAAAATCAACAAACACGTTAGTTCAAACGCCTCACCACGCTCATACTCGTATCTTACCTCACACTTGGTTTCACAAGTGTTGAAAACTTGGAAATACTTGGCAAGTGAATTGAGTGGTGAATAATCCTTAGTCCGGAATCGATTTTTGTTTGATAAGACTAAAATAAAAGGATGCACGGACTTGAACCAACAAAATTACTACGAATTAAAAACGAGAAAAGCACACAAAAATCAAAGACACGAAATAAAAAGACTCTAATCTAATTCCAAACTAGTAGGTACTTACTAGCTTACTAATTAGGGATAGAATTAACTTATAAGAAACTAGAATAAAAAATTAGAAACTAGAATATCTAACTAGGAACTCAATTTGGCCGTTTGGTTGATGATGATGTGGCATTCATGATTACACGTTGAGTTTTCAATTTTTCTACCCAAATTCTCAAGTTCGGCCTAGAACCCCTTTGGTGAAGAAGAATTTTTGTTTGAGAGGGAAAAATAAAGGTTTGAACGCCTTTTTGGAGCTTCAAATGAACTTAAAAACAATGCCCTCCCCTTTGTACTTGGATTGTACTTAGAATTGTACTTTGATTATTCCTTTGTCCCGTCTTTCTTTTGGATGAATATGAATATACCAAGGAATATTATTTCACAAACACCAATTACACTCTCTTTATTCTCCTTTTTTGGATCAAAGAAGACTTGATGAACATGAAAGAACAAGATTAATATTTAAGAGTTGACCAAAGTTTGACCCCTAACCAAATGAACTCTAATCTCCAATTTTATTTTAGATCTAGGTTCCTTAGGACAAGGTGAGCTCAAATAACAACAAACAAGTCACAAACCATGTCATCCACTCAAACCCAAAATGGATCCAGCTTCTCAAAGCTTCAAACCGCCATAGCCATGGTGATCTAGCTCAAAATCGACCAAATCTTGTTCCAAGTGTAGATATAGACTCCCTAGGTGCTAGAGAACAAGGATATAGAACTTGAAACCAACAAAAGACAATAAAATTTAGTAGATCTAATCAACAACTTTCTGATCTACACAAACAACTCAAGACAACACCAATTTTTTTGATATTTTTAAATTTTTTGACTCTTTTTTGTTAAGATTTCTTAACAAGGACACTAAAATCAAGATTTAGGGATGTAGGAACAACCCTAAACTTTTATTTGATACCAAATGATAGCCTAAAAGATGGCTAAAACCGAAAATGGACACTCAAAGAACAAAAATCAGCAACCACACTAGAAGGAAAATAACACATAGAAAGGAGATGAAGAAGAAGATTGCATAAATATAAAGTTAGATAATGAAAAATACATCACCTTTAACGATTAACACCTAATTATGTATCAAACAACTAGACACACTTCACCATGGATGGATAACACTTCATTCTTAGGCGAATCAAAGGAATTCACACTTCTTCAATCACACCTTTCTTGCCAAATGTTCAATACAAGTGAAAAACCTTTTAATTGCATTCAAACACTCTAAATTTTGGTTACACTACACTAAGATGACACTAATCTAAGACTAAGAACTAGACCCTAAAGAGTAATCTTTCAATATTCTTCTAAACTAATGAGAATGGAAGATAAAATGTCTATTTATACTATTACATAGTAAATGTCAAAAACACCCTTAATGAGGGAGGGAATTGGGGCACCTCTTGAGTGTTACTTTGGAGTGCGAAATGTCTTTAATGCCCTTCACTTGAGGCTCCTATTGAGTGTATAGCTTCTCCTCCTTTCTTCTTTTGAAAAAGTGTTCAAAATGCTCCAAAGAGGACTTCAATTGCTTGCCAATTCCGAAGCTTGAACCTTGGACAATATCTTGTGCTCTTGGTGCTCCTCATGCTTGAGGAACCGCGTCGCGCTGAGGCCTAAAATTGGGATTCCAGTTCCGAACTTAAAATTTCAAAGGGAAATTTAGTTTTTTCCCAAGCCCCCAATTTGTGAAAAAACAGAGAATTAAACCTATTCTAAGCATATTACGATTACCTTTCATCAAATTACTCTCTAAGAAATCCTAGAACCTCAAATTTCAAACCTCAAGAAATCCAAATTCCACCATTCTTTTTCTAAGATAACCCAAAATTCAAGATTCTCAATTCAAGATCTTCAAGAAACAATCTTCAAGAGCAAAAATAGGAACTCAAAGTTTAAGCTTCTTTATTTATTCATCAATTAAGGTATATGGGGTTATGAACAAGGATAATCCTTTCATCCTTGTGCCCAAAATTAGTTCTAAAGCCGAATTTTACATGAAATTATATGAATTTCAGTCTTGGGTTTATACCCACTCATCACTATTTGAAGATTATGATATTATAAGTGATTTAGATATTGAATTGCATGTCTACTTTCGTATTTTTATGGGTGTGACATTATTTTCTAGATTTAGAATTGAAGTATCAGGATTTTCATTATTTAGTATGAACTATATGATGATTTGACATGAAATTGATGCATGGGTTATTTTGAACAAGATTTGATCTTTTTGATCCTCAGCTTAGATATGGAATCCACTTTACAGTTTTATTACAGTTTATAGCGAACAGATGCATGATTGGTTTTTATTGTAAGCCCTTATACTAGTTTTAAAAGTAGATTTCCTACAGAATGAGCATACAGATTAACGGAAGTAGTATTTAGCACTGAGCTAGGTATGTTCACATGCCCCAGAACTATAAGCCAATGTAGGTTCTGATTATCAAATTATTCCTATTTCTATATGGATGATAGTTACAGATGTGATCACTTAGCTTAGGTTGAACTCCTTGGCAAGAGTATGATACCTCTCCCTAACATGAGGTTTTCCCATAAGAGAACTAGATGTTGGACACTATGACATTGTGTATGTCGGTTAGAAGAACCTCCCTATAGAAAAGAGTAATCATAACAAAAAAGCTTTTAGAAACTAAGTGTAAAGGCTCACAACTTTATTCAGATATTGCTTTACATAAGACATTAGCTACTAGATTTCAACTTTCAGTTTACAGATATACAAGTGAGTCTTTTCTACACTTAGGCCACATGGTTTAAAGATAGAACTCAAGTACAACTTTTAGAACTAAGTGTTATGACTCACTAGATTTATACAACAAGCTTTACTACTCATGCTTATGATTCTCAGTTTTCAGTTATTCAAGCTAATGTGAGTCATCAACACTTAGCATGCATTCTTTTATAAATTTGATATAATGTTGAGATACTATTTTACTCCTGCATTCACCCCCACATGCTCAGTACATTCCAGAAGTACTGATATATGTTTATGTGCTACATTTTTTAATGATGTAGGTTCAGCTACTTAGTTTCAGCAACGTATGTGATTTCGAGCATCTCCATCTATATTCTGACAGTTGGTGAGTCCTCATAGTTTGGGGGCCAGTCATTCAGATTTTCTAGCTTATTACAGTAGTTGATTCAGTATTTTCAGTCAGTTCGAATTAGCTGAGGGCCATAAAAAGACCTCGTCGATCATCAATTCTGGTAAGGACGTTGCATCGAAGGTAGCTGGTCAGCATGGCTAGTTTGAGGTGGCCACGGTGATGGTTAGAGCATCGGAGCTCTGGTTTGGTGGCTTTAGATACAGGCAGCTGCGAGGGTGAGGTCCGACTATCATTAACAGTGCTTCACCAGTCATCATCTCCGATAAAAAATAATGGGAGGCCGCGTTGATTAGGGGTGTGGTGGTCACCAAATGCATGGAAACGTGGTTCGCCAGAGTAGCGGAGGAAGAGAAGAAGGAGAAGGAGTCCATTCTTTTAATTAGGGCTTTGGGTTCTTTAGGTTTGAAAAAAGGCAAGAGGAGATGATTTAATCTTATCGATTAGATCAAATTTGATCGATGGCTAAGATTGAAAATTGGTTATAAAGTTTAGGCTGTGTAAAGAAAATGAATTAAGGAGAAATATAGCCAAAATTAGTATAAATTTGAATGTAATTGGCTAACAATTAAACACAAAAAGGAAAATCCGTTGGAAGTGGCAATAACATTAATAGTAATAATAATAATAATAATGATAATAATAATAATAAATAACTAAATAATAGACAATGTGTTTGTTAATCGTGAGTGTGTATATTTACAAAAAATAATTTAATTAATAAAATTATGTAAAATATTTATATTTGAATTAATAAATTATAAATAAAAATAATAATAAAAAGTATTAAAATAATTTGTATATTTCTAGATCATGAATGTGACACGTTGTTATTTATTTGATATCAAAATAATATGTAAAAAATATTAATGTTTAAAATTTTAATAATTTTTTTATCAAAATAGAAGCCTAGGAGGTATATCGAGAGGTCAAAATTTGGTGTAAAAAATGCTCCTTCAATGCTTGAGAATGATAAAAGAATTATCGAGCAGCAAAAGTGTAGTAGCCATTTTTCTGATCGAGAGAATATTTTGTTGGAATTAAAGCAACAAGAGGTGGTTTTAAAAATAGTGTGGCCGTGTAACGCCCCGAGTCTACACCTTGGATGTCACACGGTGGTTACGACCCTGAAGAATCATAGCTAACCCATGATTGATACCTTCGATGAGAACTGAATAATAATAATGAAAAACATATGAGAAAGGAAAACTGAAATGCCATAAGGTTCTCAAAATATTGAAATAATAACTGAGTGTAACTGATAATAACATCTGAAAACTGAAAACTGACTTGATAGTTTGAAAGCCTCCAACTGACTGAGTATGGAGTTGATGGGACAAACCCCCAACTAACTCCTACTGAAATAACTACTAAACTAATTGAAATACTAAAATGCTGAAATAAAATGATATCCTCGATGGATGAGGAATCACTACTAAATTTGCTGCTGATATCCTGAGCTGCTAAGTATAATCAGAAATCCATGCGTATGAACCTATGATATGAGACATTATAGCACAAAGAAAAAGTATGCGTCAGTACTTTGAATATACTGGTATGCTAAGTGATTTAGGCTGATATAAATGGGTTCGTACGAATGAGATGATATCTGACTGAATGAACATCATGAAGTAACTGAATTAGAGTACATGCAAAACTATAACTACTGAACATGATGAATATGCAATACTGTGCCTATAACGTTTTTCTAAATTAGAATAAAACTGAAGTACTGAGTTCTGATAACTGAAAATTTAGATTGGAATTGAAGTACTAAATTCTGATGGCTAAGTAACTGATAACTGATAGCCATGGTTTTGTAGAACTGTCTGATTTCTTTACTAAATACTGAGACTGAAACTGTAACTGTAACTATGGAAGTGTTTATCTAATCAACATACCTCGGTTATGGACTGAGTTGGGGTCCAACCTGTAACCCCAGTTGGAAGGGTGTTAGCACCTTTCCAAGGGATACTAACAATGCTGTGTTAACCCTAATCTAGTAGAAAGACTCATAAAATGTATATATCATTGCGACAACCCTAATCTGGCAGAAGGACAACTTACCCTACGCTGGCTACATAATTTTGTAATGTAGAGAGTGCTACTAGGGGTCAAACCCTCTGTTGGTAGGAATGCCCCCATCCCTAGGTTCACTCAGTGCTGAATCCTACTCTCAACTAAATCGACATTGAGCTGATCACTAAATGGTACTAGGCTTGACTGAGCTGACACTGATTGTGTTGACTGACTGAACTAGATTGAATTCACTGCGTTTTGTTAACTGACTGAGTACTTCAGTTCTTGATCATTAACTAGTGCAACTAAGTAAATAACTAGATTTTGAGAAATAAATACCCCTAGGACTCCATAGCATCAATAATAAAATATAACAAATCTTGAAAGAATAACAATAGTTAATTGTTCACAATTCATTCACTAAGACATTTTGTCAAACACTTGAAGGTCATGAACTTGTACATGAATGAGAAGAGATGATAACATGTCATGATTACATTATTCAATTCACATGGACATTCTACCAAACACTTGGGGAGCATAATTGTATCACCCCAATTTGCTGAATCGGAATGCTACACGGTGCTCATGACCCCGAGGGACCACAAACTAACCCATGACTGATATTTGTACCTGTATACTGCAAATCATAATATAATAATGCGGAATATATGGAACTGTAAGGCCATAAGGTTCAATTGAATACAATTATATGGGCGAATATACCCAAAACAACTAAATTTGAATGTAAATCTGAGAGTAAATCTGAAAGACTCTAAACTGTCTGAATAAGGAGTTGAAGGAACATGTCTCCAACTAACTTCGTAAAACTGAACTGAAGAGTAAATAAATGAATCAAATCATATTGTCCTAGAATCAATGAGGACTCACTGTGTCTCTGAGACTGGAACGCTACCGCTACTGTTGGGCTAGAGCTCGTGTCTCGGAACCTATGGTGTAATATGAAAAGAAAGCACCGTAGCGCAAATGCGTCAGTACAACTTGAGTACTGAGTATACGAGGAAGGTAGGCTGAACATAAAGGGTTTCATGCATGAATAACACTGACTGACTAATATGAACGTGGGAGTGCAAACACACATATATAGAAACTGGGATCATGAATACGTGATAACATGACCTGCAAGCTAATACATGGTTTATTGATAACTGTCATGACTGATACTGAAATTGATAACATGGACGATATTATCTGACAGTCCTATATATAATGAAATTTGAAGAATGCCCTGAGTTCTTTTACTGAGACTGTTACTGAAACTGTTAACATGGGTGACTGTATTTGATAGTCCTGTATATACTAAAATCTGAAGAACTATCTGAGTTCTTTTACTGAGACTGATACTAAAACTATGGGAAATAGTGTTTAACCGATATGCCCCGTGTATGCCGTTATGGCTAAGTTGGGGTCCAATCTTTGCCCCGACTAGAGGGGTGTCAATACCGCGCTATTGGTAAGGACAACAGTGAGTGACCCTTATCTGGCGGGTACTCAATGAGAATGATGGGAACCCTAAACTGATAGGTTAAGCCACCTCATCAACCCTAAGCTGACGAGTTAAGATGTCTCGACCTACGCTGGCTACGTAGTTCTGGAATACAAGGATTGCTACTAAGAATTATACCCTAAACTGGCGTTGAGTTCCCATCCTTGGGTTCACTCGATGCTAACCTCTACTCCCATCTGAAGGACACTGAACTGAATAACTAAGCTAAACTGAATAACTAAACTAAACTGGTTAGCTGAATTGATACTGATTTACTGGACTGAAATTAGTGGTATTGTTTACCAGAGCTAAACTAAGTTTGGTGAATTCCAATGACTGACGGAATGTACTGAGTTCTAAGGACTGGTTGAGAGTACTGAAGCTACTGAGATTGACTGTGAATACTGAGGTTGCTGAGGTTACTGAGCACTGAGATTACTGAGATTGCTGAAGCATAGCATTAATGAAGCTAATCCATGCTAATAATGATGTCAAAATTCGTCATCTCTAACTCTACTAAGTCAGCTGAAGTAACTTTTTGAGACATCATAACCAGACAGTTCCTGTATACCTGCCGAGCTATGATAGACTTACCCACTGGGATAGAGACTGAAAAGGGCTCTGCTAGGATTTCGAGACTGACTCCGAAGTCAACATCTATATAAGGAGTTACAAAGGACAAAGAAGCTCCTGGATCTAGCAAAGTATTTATATATAAATGGTAAAATTGTAATATACCAGTGACCACATCGAGAGAACTTTCTTGATCCTTTCAGGACTGAAGTGTATTGAGCCTATTTGGGCGTTTCCCTCTGGTGGCTCTAAAAGTGGTACCATGCTGAGACGAGCGACCGAACTGAGCTGGGGGCGTTTATGCTGACTCTGTGAACCCTACTGAGGACACTCTCTAATTCTATGACCTGGTTTACTATAATCAAAATATACATCCCTGCCAGCTTTACATACACCCTGATAGTTTCTGCCATATTTATATCAAAGAGGATTTGTTCGGGCACTTCTAAATTTAGGCATCGGAGCACTGCTGAGGATTGGGCCAGAACTGAAGATCTTAAGTGGAACTGAGGATGATTACCACCCTCTGACTTAGGCTGAGTGAAGTTGAAGCTATCTATTCTAGCCCACTTGTTCTCCCTCTCTTTCTTCTTAGTTTTCTCCCATCTGAAGTACACTGAACTGAATAACTAAGCTGAACTGAGTAACTGAACTGAACTGAGTAACTGAACTGAACTGATACTGATTTACTGGACTGATACTAGTTGTTTAGTAGAGCTAAACTAAGTTTACTGGATTTCAATGACTGGCGGAATGTACTGAGTTCTGAGGACTGGTTGAGAGTACTGAAGTTACTGAGATTGACTGTGAATACTGAGGTTGCTGAGGTTACTGGGCACTGAGATTACTGAGATTATTGGACTATTGAGATTACTGAGATTTCTGAGTTTTCCTGAGTCACATGATTGAATGAATTCCATAGATCATGGCTTGACTGAGAGTATCGTGAAAACATGACATGGCTCTAGGCACACAACTATATTTTTCGGGTACAAGTACCCCCAGGACTCGATGAAAGAAAACTGACACACATGATTGACTTGATCATAAGAATAGAGTCCATAACATATAATATCATAAGTAGGGATCTCATACTATACATGGTTATCAACAATGTATTTCATGGAAAGGATTTCATATCACATGGAAGTACTTGCACAATCTTAATATCATGTTCATTGCATAATCATATTGGCAACTCATACTAATAGCATGGAAGTTCATGTGGATTGCATGGTTATCATGCAGCTTGTTCATAAGTAGGATTTGCAAGTAAACATAGCATAATCTCATAAGAATAGTTCATAAGTATTCCAACAACATTTACAAGGCACATTAACAACATAGAAGTCATTGGAATGTAAGGGCATATCATGAATCCTTCACTTAGTCACAATTTAGCTATATTGCATGATTTCTAGTTCCTTAGGCATTTTATCAAACACCTTACATGCACATCTTAAGCATAGGTGAATTCATCAAATTATACATCATGAACAACCAAATTTACATGTTTCCAACTCATATGATATCATGAATTCACAAAAACATATAAAGATTCCATCTTGGGAATCACCCAATCTCAACAACATGATCATCAACACCCAACAATATAGAAATCATACTTTTATAATGAAAAAGAGGAAAACAAACAAGCATTAATATGGGTATGATCATATCACCACAATCAACCAAGCTTTTGTATTTTAAAGATTGATTCTTGAACTCTATGAACGAATTGAATCCATAGATGAACACTACGCATACCTTAGAAGGAAGATTCTTGATGATTGATGGAAGAATTTCCTTGAAATCGGATCTTCAAGCTTAATTATACAACCCTAGTTGTTTTTCTCCTTTAATGCTCTTGGATGATGAGCTTTGAGATGAAAATAGGGTTGCAGTATGTTTAGAAGCTATATATTTCGTAGGGTTAAGTTTAGGGACGTGTAAGGAGTATTTAAAGACTTAATTACCCTTAAAATAACTCAAAACAGAGTGTTTTTGACACCTAGAATTGACTTAGGCGGCGCCCAAGTGATCGCCTATGCTTGGGTTGGGCGGCGCCTAACCAATCGCCTATGCTTGGGTTAGGCGGCGCCTAACCAATCGCTTATGTTTATTGTCTCTCACGAAAATGGGCATAACTTTTCGCTCGGGTATTGGATTAAGGCAAAATTAGTATCGTTGGAAAGATAATTCGATTCTCTACAATTTGGTGGGTCTAAATCAGCCGAAATACCACCTTAACATCGATTTATACTTGTTCAAAGATGACCCTTGCAAAATCGAACGCTAAAACTTGATGGATTCAAAAACTCTTAGCTTGTATTACCTTAAGTGACTCATATGAACATGCTTAATGGATCATAAGCTATCCTATCACTAGGATATTCATGGTAAGTCATGTACTCAAGTATGAATCACAGGATTAGAAACATGCGGGGTATTACAATAATTAATTGACATTGTAACGAACAACACATAAGTATCATGACTACAACTTAAACTTGCAATTTCAAGTATTTTAACATGGGATTTACATCAATCTTCATACATGCTATATTATGTTCATGAAACTTAATTTAAATCTTGAATTGAAACCCATACAATAGCACAAACATGAATACAACCCAATATGCACATATAAATTATGAGTACGATAACTTGTAGTTTTAAAAAGGATTCTTGAACTCCAAGGGTGGAAGAAACCCAAGGATGAACACCTAACATACCTTGATTGTTGATTTCGTGGAAATTATGGAGGATTTCTTGGAACTTGGACTTGATATAGATGAAACTAGGGCTTGTTCTTGAGAGTATTTTGTGAGATAATGAGTATATTTTGCCCCTTTGGATCCTTACTTTCATGTTTTAACTGAATTAGGTGAGGGGAAAAGGACCCAAATACCCTTGGAAACTCATAAGTTAATACACAAAAATTGCCTAGTGATGCGATACCTGATGCGCCACATCGATGGTGTCGATACAATTGCTGACCCATCGCGTCGATGGTGTCGACATAATTACTTATACATCACGACCTGATCATGTCGATGCATTATTTTGGGCTTCCAAACATGACTCTAACGATGTTCGAAAATTCTGACACTCACCCAATATGACCTATTGACATCCCCGATCATGAATCAATTTTAAAATCAACAGTCTAAGGTTGGAAAGATTATAAATAAGATCATCTGAAAATGATTCTAAGACTTAACACTTAGCTTAAATTTTCTAAGTCTGGGACCTCTTTAGGCATGTTATATAGAACTGAAATGACTAGGACTTTGCGGGGTCTTATAATATCTCCCATTTGGGAACATTCGTCCTCGAATAAGACTGATTGAACTAAGATGAACTAAGGAACTATACTTGCATTGACATGCATATTTGAAGCATGACTGAATTTGGGAGACATGACATATGACTTAACTGGTTCATGAATGCATGAATGATATGAGAATGTTGTGCAGCTGTAACTAAGTATAGATTAGAATAAATCTAAGAAAGACTATTACCTTAGGTTGAGTTTGAGTTTACGGAGAAGAGGTGAGGATACTTGGTTCGCATGTCTGCTTCTGCTTCCTAAGTAGCTCTCTCAACGGACTGATTCTGCCAAAGAACTTTGACCAAAGGAACTTCTTTGTTCCTTAGTCTACGAATCTGAAGATCAAGGATTTTGACTGGGAATTCCTTATAAGAGAGACTGTTCTAAACATCTATACTCTCTATAGAGACTACAACTGATGGGTCACTAATGCACTTCTTTATCAAGGAGACATGAAAGTGGGGTGCACTGATGCTAAGTCTGCAGGCAACTCAAGCTCATAAGCTACCTTACCGAAATGATTGAGAATCCTATAAGGACCAACATATTGGGGAATAAGTTTCCCCTTCTTTCGAAACCTCTTTACTTCCTTCATAGGAGAGATTTTCAAATACATAAAGTCGCTAATCTCAAACTCAAGATCTTTTCGTTTTATATCTGCATACAATTTCTGTCGGCTCTAAGCTGTCTTAAGCCTCTCTCTGATCAACTGCACTATCTCTAAAGGATCAAACACTAAGTCAGGCCCCACTACCACGGCTTCAACTACTTTAGACCAACCAATAGGAGATCTACATCTCCTCCCATAAAAAGCCTCAAACGAGCCATCTGAATACTGGAATAATAACTGTCTTTATATGCGAACTCAATCAAAGACAAGTAGTCATCCCAACTGCCCTTTAATTCAACAACACACACTCTCAACATATCTTCTAAAGTTTGAATGGTCCTTTCTGCTTGACCTTCTGTCTGAGGGTGAAAGGCTGTATTGAGGTGAACTTAGGTACCAAGACTCTTTTGGAAGGCTTTACAAAAATAAAAGATAATCTGTGTACCTCTATCTGAAATGATAAATAATGAGATATCGTGTAACCTAACCAACTCTCTGATATATAGCCTGGCATAGTCCTCGGCTGAGTAAGAGGTATGAACTGACAAGAAATGGGGTGATTTGGTCATCCTGTCCACAATGACCCCAATTGAATCATGCCGTCGACGAGTACAAGGCAAACCCATCACGAAGTCCATGTTCACTTCTTCCACTTCCATGTGGGAATACTAAACTCCTGCATAGAACCACTGGGCTTTAGTTGCTCAATCTTTACCTGCTGACACATAGAGCACTTAGCCACAAAATCTGCAATGTCTCTTTTCATCCCACTCCACTAATAGATTTTCCGTAAGTTTTGGTACATCTTAGTGGCCCCTGGATGAATCAAGTAATGGACACCATGCGCTTCTAAAAGAACCTGCTCTCTCACGCCATCCACACATAGAACACAAAGCCTACCCTGGAACGCAACACATATCTCCTCCTTAGGAGAAAAACTCTACTTTCTGATCTTTGACTGACTCTTTTATCTTAACTAAACTGGGATCCATGTCCTTCTTTTATTTACTTCAGAAACCAAAGATGATTCTGAACTATTCTACACCCAAACACTACCCTCAGCTGAATCAACCAAACGGATACCTAGTAAGGCAAGCTAAATGAACTTCCTGAGCTAACTTTTTACCATCCTCAACATGAGCAACACTAACCATAGACAATCTACTGAGAGCATCAACCACTACATTGTTCTTTTTCGGGTGATACAGAACACCCATGTCATAATCCTTCAATAACTCTAACCACCTTCTCTGACACAGGTTTAAGTTTTTTTAAGAAAACACATACTGAAGGCTTTTGTGGTCTGTGAATATATCAACATACACCCATACAAATAGTGCCTCTAAATCCTTAAAGCAAATACAATAGTTGCTAGCTCTAGATCATGGGTGAGGTAATTCTTTTCATGGGGCTTAAGCTGTCTAGAGACATAGGCAACAACCTTACCCCTCTGCATTAAAACACACCCCAAACCAACTCTAGAAGCATCATAATACACAACAAATCCATTTGAACCATCGGGAAAAGTTAGAACTGGGGATGTAGTGAGTTGAGTCTTTAACTCCTGAAAATACTTCTCAAAAGAATCTGACCACTGAAACTTGACTTTCTTCTGAGTCAATATGAACATGGGGGATACAATAGATGAAAATCCTTCAAAAAACTATCAGTAATAGCCAGCCAAACCCAGGAAACTCCTGATATCTGATGGAGAGATGGGTCTAGGCTAGTTTTTCACTGCCTCGGTCTTTTGAAGAGTAACTCTAATACCATTACTAGAAATGATATGACCAAGAAAAGCTATTGACCTTAGCCAAAATTTTTACTTACTAAATTTGGCGAATAATTAATGGGCTCTCAGAATCTATAATACTATTTTGAGATGGTATGCATGATCATGTTCATTGCGGGAGTAGACAAGAATGTCATGTATGAAGACTATGACAAACATGCCCAAGTACTACTTGAACACGCAGTTCATTGAGTCTATGAAAGATGCTGGGACATTAGTAAGACCAAATGACATGACTAAAAATTTAAAGTGACCATATCGAGTTCTGAAAGCTATTTTCAGAATGTCACATTCTCTGACTCTAAGCTGATGATAGCCTGATTTGAGGTCTGTCTTAGAAAAGTACTGGCACCTTGAAGTTGGTTGAACAAGTCATTGATTCTTGTAAATGGATACTTATTCTTGACAGTGACTTTGTTCAACTGACGGTAGTTAATACACATTCTGGGAGAACCCTCTTTTTTTGTATAAATAGACTGGTGCACCCCACGAGGAGATACTGGTCCTGATGAATCCCTTATCTAGGAGATCCTTCAACTGTTTCTTCAACTCTTTAAGTTTATCTAGAGCCATTTTATATGGTGGAATAGAGATGGGCTAAGTATTTAGAATAAGGTCTATTCCAAAGTCAATTTCCTTTTTGGGAGGAACTCCAGGAGAATCTTCGAGAAACACATCTTGAAATTCACTTGCTATTGGAACTGACTCAAGATTAGGAGTCTCGAAACTAGAATCTTTAACTCAAATGAGATGATAGACACACCCTTTGGATATCATTTTTCTCGCTCTAAGGTATGAAAAAATATAACCCTAAGTGCTGAAGTACTACCCCTCCATTCTAGGATAGGTTCATTTGGGAAATAAAAATAGATAACTCTATTTCTGTAGTCAACTGAAGCATAGCATGAATGAAGCTAATCCATGCTAAGAATGATGTCAAAATTCGTCATCTCTAACTCTACTAAGTCAGCTGAAGTAACTTTTTGAGATATCATGACCAGATAGTTCCTGTATACCTGTCGAGCTATGATAGACTTACCCACTGGGGTAGAGACTAAGAAGGGCTCTACTAGGATTTCGAGACTGACTCCGAAGTCAACATCTATATAAGGAATTACAAAAGACAAAGAAGCTCCTGGATCTAGCAAAGCATATATATGTAAATGGTAAAATTATAATATGCCAGTGACCACATCAAGATAACTTTCCTGATCCTTTCAGGATTGAAGTGTATTGAGCCTATTTGGGTGTTTCCCTCTAGTGGCACTAAAAGTGGTACCCTATTGAGACGAGTGACCGAACTGAGCTGGGGGCGATTATGCTAACTCTGTGAACCCTACTGAGGACACTCTCTAATTCTATAACTTGGTTTACTACAATTGAAACATACATCCCTGCCAGCTCTACATACACCCTGATAGTTTCTGCCATATTTATATCAAAGAGGATTTGTTCGGGCACTGCTAATGCTACCTTGAGATTTAGACCCTGGCGCTCTATCCTTATTACCACTTCTGAATTTAGGCATCAGAGCACTGCTGAGGATTGGGACAGAACTAAAGATCTTAAGTGGAACTGAGGATGATTACCACCCTCTGACTTAGGCTGAGTGAAGTTGAAGCTACCTATTCTAGCCCACTTATTCTCCCTCTCTTTCTTCTTAGTTTTCTGCTTTTCTATCTATTGAGCATGAATCATTAACCTATCCAAGTCTATCTCCTTAATCAGTATTACGGTCCCACACTCTTTGACCATACTGTCGGATACATCAGGCATAACTTACTTATCTTAGATCTGCTATCAGCTACCACATGTGGACCATACCTGGTCAAATGAGTAAAATTTAGAGAATACTCCTTCATAGTCATGTTCCCTACTTCAGGTTGATAAAATCTAACAACTTATCTTCTCTCAACTCCAATAGGAAGAACCTATCTAGAAATGCAGTAGCAAACTCCTTCTATTCTATAGGCCCTACATCTGCGGCCCTATCTACCTTCCACTGCTTAAACCATGTATGAGCCAAATCCTATAAATAATAGGCAACTAAATCAACATTCTCACTTACGGTTACTCCTACAATGTTTGTTACCTTCTGCACCATGTCAAGGAATTTCTGTGGATCCTCTTCAGACTTAGACCCTAAAAATAAAGGAGGGTTCATTCAGGTGAAGTCCCAAATTCTTGCTACAGCAGTATTAGCCACTGGGTTGGACTAAACAATAGCTAGGTATTCATTTAGTATTGCTAAAGAATGGGCTAGAGTGGTGAAAGCCGCTCTGAATTCTGCATGAGAAACATGCTCATTCAGGGGATCTTCCTAAATGGGTAGATGTGCTGACTGGTTTCCAGTTCTTCTTCTGTTGGTCTTTTTGGGAGGCATGTTCTGTAAATGATTGGATTAAACAGAGAGTTTAACTTGAGTTCATTCTCACTTGCATGACATGAATACTAAACAAAAGGATATTTTTCCTAAAAACATCTCATATCCCCTTTTCCATAAGTGTGGCACGCTACACACCCATGCACAAGACTTTACTTGACGCGACTTTCATATTCCCTAGGACTCCTTAGAACCTTAAGCTTTTATACCAAGTTTGTAATGCCCCGAGTCTACACCTTGAATATCACATGGTGCTTACGACCCCAAAAAATCACAAGCTAACCCATGAATGGTACCTGTTGTGAGCACTGAAAAATAACATTGAAAGAAATATACAGAAGTAAAACCGAAATGCCATAAGGTTCTCAAAATACTAAAATAATAACTGAGTGCAGCTGATAATAATATTTGAAAATTAAAAATTGACTGTGTTAGTCTGAAAGCCTCTAACTATCTAAGTATAGAGTTGATGGGATAAACCCCCCACTAACTTCGACTAAAATAACTGCTAAACTAACTGAAATACTAAAAAAAATAATATACTTAATGGATGAGGACTTACTACTAAATCTGCTGGTGATATCCTGAGCTGCTAAGTATGATCAGGAACCCGTGCATCTGAACCTATGATATGAGACATCATAGCACAAAGAAAAAGTATGCATAGTACTTTGAATATACTGGTATGCTAAGTGAAGTAGGCTGATATATATGGGTTCATATGTATGAGATCATATCTGCCTTAATGAACATCATGAAGTAATAGGATGAGAGTACATACAAAACTGTAACTACTGAACATTCTGAATATGCAATACTATGCATATAAAGTCTGTCTGAATTAGAATAAAACTAAGTACTGAGTTTTTATAATTAAATATTGATAGCTGAAAATTTAGACTAGAACTGAAGTATCGAATTTTGACAGCTAAGTAACTGATAACTGAGAGCCATAGTTCTGTAGAACTGTTTGAGTTCTTTACTAAATACTGAGACTAAAACTGTAACTGTAGGACTGTTCATCTAACCGACATATCCTAATTATAGACTGATTTGAGATCCAACCTGTGACCCTAGTTGGTAGGGTGTTAGCACCTTACCAAGGGATACTAACAATGTTGTGTTAACCCTAATCTGGTAGGAATACTCATAAAATATATATATGATTGCGTCAAACCTAATCTGGCAGGAGGATGACTTACTCTACGCTAGCTAAAGATTTTGTAATGCAGAGACTGCTACTAGGGGTCAAACCCTCTGCTGATAGGAATGCCCTCATACCTGGGTTTGCTCTGTGCTGAATCTTACTCCCAACTGAATCGATATTGAGCAGATCACTAGTTGGTAGTAGGCTTGACTGAACTGACTCTGATCGTGTTGACAGATTTAATTGGACTGAATTCACTGAGTTCTATCAACTGACTGAGTACTACAGTTCATGACCTTTACTGGGACAATTCTATAACTACTGCAACTAAGTAAACAACTAAATTTTGGGTAATAAATACCCCTAGGACTCGATAGCATCAATAATAAAACATAATAAATCTTGAAAGCATAATAATAGTTAGTTATTCACAATTCATTCGCTGAGATATTTTGTCAAACACTTGGAGGTCACAAACTTGTACATGAATAAGAACACATGATAACATGTCATGATTACACTATTCAATTCACATGGATATTCTATCAAACACCTGGGGAGCATAATTAATGCACATGATAATGAACAACACATAAGCATCATGACTACAACTTAAACTTGGAATACCAAGGGTTCTAACATTGGAATTACGTCAATCATCATTCATGCTATCTTATGTTCATGAAACGTATATTTTAATCTTGAATTGAAACCCATACAAGAACACAAACATGAATACAACCTAATTTGCTCATGTAAATCATGAGTATGACAACTTATAGTTTTAAAAAAGGTTCTTGAACTCCAAGGGTGGAAGAAAATTCAAGGATGAACACCTAACATACCTTGATTGTTGATTTTGTGGAAATTGTAGAGGATTTCTTGGAACTTGGACTTGAGCTTGATGAAACTAGGGCTTGTTCTTAAGAATATTTTGTGAGATAATGGGTATATTTTGCAGATTTGAATTGTAAAATTTATGTTTTAGCTAAATTGGATAAGGGGAAAAGGACCCAAATGCCCTTTAAAACTCGTAAGTTAATACACAAAAACTATCCAGTGATGCGATACGCAATGCGCCGCATCGATAGTGTTGACGCGATTGCCGACACATTGTGTTGATGCTGTGTCGATGCGATTACTAATGCTTCGAGGCCTAATCACATTGATGCACTATTTTGGGCATCCAAACATGACTTTAATGATGTCTAAAAATTCCAAAACTCACCCAATATGATCTATTGACATCCCTGATCATGAATTAATTTAAAAATCGATAATCTATGGCTAGAAAGATAGTAAATAAGATCATCTAATTTTGAAGGCTAGAAATGATTCTAAGTCTTAACGCTTAGCTGAAATTTTCTAGTCTTGGACCTCTTTTGGCGCATATATAGAACTTAAATGATGACTTTACGGGGTCTTACTGGCTGAGTTTTGGTTTTAAGTCACCTACATATCTTTGGTTTTATGAGAATCAGGTCGTGTCTAGTTCTAAATTTAGGAATGAATAATATTCCTAAAGATTGTTAATGATAAAAAGATGGGGCATCGACAATGATATCATGGGTCGGTGAGATAATAAAGAATAGGATTTGAAACAATGATGTGAGAAGGGGCATGAGAATAAAAGGTAGGTGAGTTTCGAGTTAAGTTTATGCGATGGATAGATAAATAGGTTGATATTTCAAAAACAAGAATGAAAATTATTTCTATTTGTTACTCCTTCTTTGTTACCTGTGTACTTTACAATATACTAGATAACAAAGGTTAGGGAATGTAAATGACAAAAAATTGAGAAACTTAAAGTAAGTGTGAGAGTAAAGAAAGGATATCTGTTATACTATTGGATCAGCCGTTGGGCTTCTTGATATGATGTTGGATGGCTGTTGGAGCTCTCAATGCAGTGTTGGATCAGCTATTGTGCTTCTTAATATGAGGTTGGATCAACCGTTAAGCCTCTCGATGCATTGTTGAATCAGCTATTGGGTTTCTTGATTACGTTGGATCAGTTGGTTGCCTTCTCGATATGACGTTAGATCGTCTGTTGGGCCTCTTGTGATAGAGTAATTCCTATCATCTGTACCTATTAGTCTTGCCACTTTTAGCCTAACTAGATAAAAAATAGTTAGCACGTATATATATGTATATATAAAAGATTAAACAATGTAGCGAAAACAACCAGAACCATAATTCTGAGAGAAGATAAGAAAGCATATCTGTCATGAGATAGCAATGCCTTGCTCGTAAAATTTTGAAGAGATCATATTTAATCCACACCACATCAAGAAAAGCAATAGCCTTGAGTAGCACTAAGGCAGTTGTTCTTAGCATGTTTAGTATTAGAAAATAATATTCATCTTTGAGTAACTCGATCAACTTCCAGAGGACAATTCTTAGCCTCAGGTAATTTCTTGATAAAGTCGTGCTTAACTCCATCAAATTTTTGAAATAATGCTGAGCTTCAACAATTTCTCGAGAGAGGGTAGTGCTTAACCCAACTAACTTTTAAGGACAATGCTTAGCCTTAGTCAGTTTCTCGAAGGGGTAGTGCTTAACCTAATTAACTTTCCAAGGACAGTGTTTAGCCTTAGAGAGTTTCTAATAGAGTCGTGCTTAACACCATTAAATTTCTAAAACAATTCTTAGTTCAAATGATTTATCGAGAGAGGGTAGTGCGTAACCCAACTAACTTTCAAGGATAATGTTTAGCCTTAGTCAATTTCTCGAGGGGGTAGTGCTTAACCCAATTAAATTTCCAAGGATAATGCTTAGCCTCAGATAGTTTTAGATAGAGTCATGTTTAACTCCATTGAATTTCTGAAACAATGCTTAGTTCGGATGATTTCTCGAGAGAGGGTAGTGCTTAACTCAACTAACTTTCAAGGACAATGTTTAGCCTTAGTCAATTTCTCGGAGGGGGGTTGGTGGTAGTGCTTAACCCAATTAACTTTCCAAGGACAATGCTTAGCCTCAGAGAGTTTTTGATAGAGACATGCTTAACTCCATCAAATTTTCAAAAAAATTCTTAGTTTGAACAATTTCTCGAGAGAGGGTAGTGTTTACCCAACTAACTTTCAAGGACAATCCTTAGCCTTAGTCAGTTTCTCGAAGGGGTAGTGCTTAACCCAATTAACTTTCTAAGGATAATCTTAGCCTTAGAGAGTCTTTGATAAAATCGTGCTTAACTCCATCGAATTTTTGAAACAATGCTTAGTTCAGATGATTTCTTGAGAGAGCATAGTGCTTAACCCAACTAACTTTCAAGGACAATGCTTAGCCTTAGTCAGATTCTCTAGAGGGAGTAGTTAGAGAGGGTAGTTCTTAACCCAATTAACTTTTCAAGGATAATGCTTAGCCCTAGTTAGTTTCTCGAGAGAGGGTAGTGCTTAACCCACACAAAATATAGAACGACAATACTTAACCTTATATATCTTTTGATGTATAACATACTCAATATTTGTACTCGTTACTCTATTCCCATACTCAAAGAAAAATTGTTAGTTTTTTTAAAAAGGGAAAGATTGATTCGTGTCTCTGCCAATTCCTTTTCTTCAAGTCCTAAATCTATTGTCTTTATATTGTTTTCTTGAGATACGGTCCTTGATGAAAATTTTGAGGATTCCTCAAAAATTTCTACCCCAGTTTCATGGTCTTAATCTTGCTAGCCTTGAACTTATAGAAATAGTTCTTGATAGAATTTTTGAGATCCTCTCAAAAACTTTTCCCCAGTTACTGTAATACCCCATACTTTTCATAGCTTAGTTCAATTCCTAGTGTATGTATAAGAGGCTTAAAGCCTGAAAATTTAACTAAGTGTTGGGGACTTAGTATTATTTTGGCCTCTTAACTTCGAGGATTTTTAAATGAGTCTTCCCAACCTCAAAACATTATTTTTTGAGTTAATTTATGTTCAGGGGTGTAAGGAGCAGTCACATGGAAGTTTTGGATTTTTTGAATAAGAATTGGGTCGTGTTTGGATTTTGATTCCAGCAGCTGACCACGATAGCATTGCGTCGCACTGCTTATAGCGATGAGGCATCCATAGCATCGTGCCACCTCTTTAATCAGCGTTCCAGTTATAAACTTAAATCTATAAGGGGCAATTAAGTCTTTACCCCCCAACCCAATTCGTAAAAACACAAAATTTAGCTTCAGTTAGGGCATTAGTTGCCTATTTTTCTCCAATTTTCTCTCAAGAAACATACCCTAATCATACCTAAGATCATTAAATTCTATTCCTTTCTGTTTAAGAAAACCCGGAACTCAAGCTTCCCAATTCAAGAATTTTCAAGAAAGCTTTCAAGATTGTGTTTCCCTTCCAAGTGTAAAGGTTAAAAGTATGTGTGATGTTCATAGATGGTTTTCTTTCACCATGGAGTACAAGAATCCCTTTTTAAATGTTAAATTATGAGTTTTCCATGTTTTAAATGAATCACTTCATGAATTACTTGTTATATTGATTTCAAGTTAAGATTACAATTGTTTTCAAGTGAATGGATTATAATATATTTCGGATATTGAAGTTCCCGTGTCATGTTCATGCAATTTAGGATAAATCCTTAAATTATAGTTGTTGTCATATAATCATGCTATCTCATCATGTTTAAAAGCAGCCCTATGTTAAAGCCCTAATCCCCATGCGTTTGATGAAATACCAAAGAGAAAGATTTTGTTGAATGATTCCTTATTATGGTCTTTCGAGGCTTTTCCAAGACTTTGTTGTTATTTACATTTAGTGCTGAGGGTTATGAATATCCAAAATTTAGCTGTTTACATAGTCTCAGTATATTCAAAATGATTTCAGATATAATTTCAGTGTCTTCAGAATGGTTTCAGACAAACCATGAGCATTATTACTTGCATAGTTAAGTTGTTTGTTTAGTTAAGCTTAGTTTAGTCCAGTAATTAGTATCTTTTAGTTGGGAGTAGGATTCAAAACTGAGCAAACATAGGGATGGGGGATCACCTGTCAATTAGGACTGGGTCCTTAGTAGCAGTCCCTAAGTTCCAGAACTATGTAGCCGGTGTAGGTTATGAGATGTCACCCGCCAGTTTAGGAATGACATTCTCTGAGAAGCCATCCGCCAGTTTAGGACTGATGCTCTCTTTGGGGTCACCCTCCAGTTTAGGACTGAATCACAGCTAGTGTTAGTACCCGTGGCATGGTATTAGGACCCTTACAACTGGGGTCACAGGTTGGACCCCGATCAGCTTAGACTAGGGTATGTCAGTTAGATGTTACCTCCCATAGTTTCAGTTTCAGCATTCAGTATAGAATGCAATTTAACTTTTCTTGACCATAACTTACAGATTTATAGCTATTCAGTTATCAAACTTCAGTATTTTAGTTTACATACTATTTTAGAATCGTGTTATGTGCTTGGTCATGTATTCTTAGAGTTTACAGCTTTCATGCATATTATGCATCAGATATCTCATGTTATTCAGTTAGTCATTATCTCATGCTATTCAGTCAGTTAGTATTTCATGCACATGAACCTATGCATTTCATCCTAACCTTATCTCATATACCAGTACATTTAATGTACTAACCGCATACTCTTTCTTTGTGCTATGATGTCTTATATCATAGGTTCGGACACTCAGTTTCCCGATTGCGCTTAGATAGTTCAGTATTACAACAACAATAATAGTGGTGAGTCCTCATCTTTTGAGGATAAGTTTATCTTCATTCAGTATTTCAGTATTTCTCTATTTTAGTCATTTTTGAGTTAGTTGGGGGTTTAACCCATCAATTTCGCAATCAGTCAGTTAGAGGCTTTTCAGACATTCAGATAGTTAGCTAGTTAATCAGTTTTGTTAGTTGGATTTCAGAATTTAAAACCTTATGGTTTATCAAATACTTTTCTACATATGTCTATCATTATCAGTTATACTCAGTGCTCACAGAAGGTACCAACTCATGTGACCATAAGCACCATTGTCGCGACTAGGGGGTAGCCTCGAGTCACGATAGTTACATATCTTGTTAGTCTTAGACTTATAGAAATACTTCTCCATAGAATTTTTGAGATCCCATAAAAAATTTCCCCCCAGTTATATGCTCCAAGAAAATATGAGATTTTTATTATGATAAGACCGAACTCCATAGGAGTTCCTACATATCCCTCTTAAATGGGAATCAGGTCAAACGTAGTTCAAATTACATAGGAGAAATTCATATTGTTCAAAACATATATAAAGATTATAGTAACTCAAGTGTTTGAGAGCCTGTGATGATAAAATGACGTCATATCCCTTCATTAATATCAGATCATCATGCTTAATCAACATCAAGATATGGCCCCATCACATTTATCACCTTGGTATTAATCAGTGTTTGAATTTTGTCCTTTAAATACGACATTCTTTTGTGGTGTGTCCTGTCATCCCTGAATGATAAGCATAAACTTTGGAATGATCAAGCCCTTTTGCACACGTATTTATTACAATTGCAGTAATTGGAGTAATGTATACATCAACCCTTAATCTCTCATAAAGTTGGTCTATAGGCTCAACCAAAGGAGTGTACTGTCTTGACGGACTTTTCTGAAACTTGACTCAAGGTTTGACAAATTGATTGGGTCATAAATTTGGTGGTGAATTTTGATAAGCTAGTGGTTGTTTGAAGGTAGTTGGAGGAATTTAAAAGTACACAGGATATTGTGCAAGATAGTTGGTAGGATTATAACATAGTATAGGGTAATTGTATGCCATTGTGGTAAATGGATATGAAGGTGCTTGATATATGGGTGTTTGGTGTTGAAGCGGAGGAAGTGATGTTTGGTAAATCAGAGGGGTTTTTGGATCTTGAGTAGTCAAGAAAATATTTATTTCCTTCATGTCATTGTTCTCATCAGCCTGCGATGTCTTAAGCGTCTCCAAATTTATTATTATGCCATTTTAAACGCCTTCTTCAATTCTCTCATCCAACTTGATGATGCCAATAAGATTTCAATCATCTATAAGTATCATCTTTTCATAATACTGTGGTTCTTGGGCATGCATGAACAATTCCTTCATTTGATTCTCCTCTAAAGGAGGGCGCACTTTAAAAGCTTCACGTATCCATCTCATTCCATATTCTCAGAATGAGTCTGTAGGTTTATTCTTCAACTTCTAAATGCAGAACCAATTAGGCACATTCTCAACACTAAGCCTAAACCTTTCTATGAAATCATAGGGCATGTCGGTCCATTTTGACCATTTTTTGCATCTTGTGTAATATACCATGATAAAGCATCTCCAGTGAGGCTTCTCATGAATAACTTTATAAGAATTTTCTCATTTTTTCCAGCTCCAACTAGCTTGTCACAGTATAATTTTAAATGAACTTTTGGATCTCCAGTCCCATTATACAATTTAAATTTAGGAGGTTTGTACCCCTTCTGTTGTTCAACATCACTGTATATGCATATGTCCTCATAACTTAGCCCTTTCACCCCTTACTACATTCAAGCTATTCTAACCTTTCAAGCACAAATTGTATAAGGGCGTCTTTTTCTGGAGGTTTGGGTTCATATTGGTGGTGGGTGAATGGGGTCGTTTTAACATAACTTGGATCTAAAGTATGGTTGTTTGGATCATGGAAATGAGGCACTTTTGTGGTAAACATTGGTGGCACATTGTGTACATATGATGTTGTTTGCAAATTTAGTATAGCTGGATATGTATGGTATTGTGGTATACAAGAATGTGGATATGAGTTATTTTTAGAAAGCGTGTATATGTGACTTGAATTATTTGGGGATTGTGAAATAGGAATGAGGTAAGGGATGACTTATGAAGGTGGGATGAGATTTAATAGCAGTGTTACCCTTAACTTGTGGTTTGAGAAGAGCATTCAAAGTAAGGGGTAGATTAGACAAATTACGGGCTTGTGACAATTCCCCTTGCAATTGAAGAATTTTTTGTTCTATTTGTAGGATCATCTCGTGATGCTCATTACTAGTATCGTTATCACCTATTCCCTGCTTTGGTGACTAAGCTTTAAGTAAAGGAGCCTGAGCCCTTTTCAATTGATGCAATGGGCAAGAGAATGCATGAATCAATCCTTGGGGTATGGGAGAAAAAAATAAATAAAGACAAAACAAAAAAGTGAAGTTATTAAGGTGAAAGTGGAATATAGTGAAAGAATAAACACATTAATTTGCAAGAATAAAACGTTCTATAATGTACGGAGCCTTATTAGGTCACAGGTAGGCCTAGGATGACAAATATATGTGACTTATGATGTTATAATCCAAGTTTGATGCAATAGAAGTTTGGAATTAAAATTTCCTAACCTCATTTGCTGAATTTTTTGTTTGGATTACTTTATTACAGTCACGAGACACATAGCATGAATATTTGTCATTGGTATAAGGTAAGGCAAGAAGAAAAATGATGAAATTTTTCTGAATATTGAGCATATTTGTTTGCAAATTTCAATTGAGTCAATGTTTTACAAAATAGCAATTAGAACAAACAGGAGCGAGTGCACACAATAAAAAGAGATAGTATGATAATATGAGTCATCTTATCAAAGAAGACTTTAGGACGAATGAGTGAGGTAGAACTTAAGCTTGAAAAGTGGATTGATGTCAAATGATATAAGATGGACGATAAAAAAGGTCTAGGTACTAAGTTCATACTTGGAGCTGATGGGGTGAATAAGCAAATAATGATAAGATGTTTAAAAGATGCTCATAGAATGTTTAAAGAAGTTTTCTGGAAGAAACAAGAGGATTGAAGATTTGACAAGTTTGAAAAATTTTGAAGAATTAACTCAACTGAGGCATATAGTCTGAAACATTTGAGAATTTGAAAGATTGTGAAAAAATCATTTGAGTAATTCGAAGAACGGTTCAATTTTTCACCCATATAAAATCATGAAAAGGGGAATATGATTTGGTAGAAAAACTATTTGAATGATAAAGATTGTTTCATATTTTCAAATACTAGGATATTTTGTAAAATAAAGGAAAAGGAAGACCAAATCCTTATAAAGGATTGCCTACGTATCTTGTTGGAATAAGAATTAGGTCAGACGTAGTTCAGAATTTTGAGAGTTATAGAAGTTGACTAGCAAGTGAGGATGAATGAGAGGATTTTGAATAGGTCCTACGATTGTATTGTAGGTTCCTAACATGATAATAATTTTAAGAGTAAAGAGCTCTTAAGTTAGGGACACTAAGAGCATGGAGTGACTAAGACAATAACAAAACAACAAGATAGATAATAATACATAGAAATGCAACACATTGAAAATAATTGTGCACCTTTTTGAGGTTGTGAACCTATTTGGACTTTGAATGAGACTAAAATTCAACTCATCAAGGATGCCAAGGCATCTTACATTGAATGAGACACATATTCCTTAATAAAAGAACTATGTAGCCATGATACAAAGGACAAGAGTGGGTTCATTATATGGTTTCCTCGAGTGGACAACTAGAGAGTAGGAAAGCTTGTGACTATTGACGCACCGCTGATCGACCGATCCACAAGGAATTTTTCAAAAGGTTTTTTAGGAAAGAACGTCCGTGCAACCACGCAACCGTTCATAAAAAGAAAATAAAGGAGGTTCCAAGTGGAGAAAAATATGAGCGAAATGATAGTTTATGAAAAGCGGTAACACATAGCACATAACAACGTACAATAGCATGCTTAGCAACATAAAAGTGAATAAACATTAAACATATAGCCAACAAAAGAGGAAAGAAGGAAGGGGATAGGCATGGAGAAAATAAAAACACATAAAAGGAAAAGGAGGAGAAACTAATAAATCATGATATAAATAGTAAAAGGAAAAGAGAGAAGGTAACTACAAAAAATAAAACAAAGAATCCCACATAAAATACAAACTCATAATGGTTAGAACCTAAGGTCCCCAGCAGAGTCGCCATTACGTCGCACCTCATTTTTTCTCGTGAAAAGCAGGATTCGACATAACTACTCTTTTGGGATTGTTTAAAGCGGGTGTGGAGAGTTGCCATCTAACATAATAAGGTGCGTTAGGGCACTGGTCTAGGCTAACCACGAACCTATTTTATTGTTTAGTTTTAGTTTACTAGAAATTCGAGTAAGAGTTCAAATTACCTCAAAAGGAAGGTGTTAGGCAGCTTTAGAGGTCCACAAAGGTAGTTCCCAGCCGAATTCGTATTTTACGTAGGATTCTATATAATTAAATAAAGGTCGCTTATTTTATTATTAAATTAATGTTGACTAAGTGATAAAGTAATGAATAAACAAACATGTTATTTGATTATTACTATTTGTTAATTATCTAGGTGATAAACAACACAAGAAATAATAAAGGAATAATACAGGCGAGAAAATAAGAATGATAGTTATTATAGCGAAATGGACTGCTTATTAAACTAACTACCCCAAATAAATAAGCATATAAATTAAATGTAAGAAAAAGAACAAATTCAAAAAATCAAACAAGGAAATATTTTTGGTTTCATTTGGATTAGAACCTAAACTTGTTAATTATTATCCGACCCAGTAGCCAACAATAGAATTCTTAGACAAGTGACAATGTCATGAATCATGTAATATATGTTGGATATCATCACTTCCAAATGACTACCCGTCTCTCCACCTAGGCTGGTTGTTAACCTAAGGCATGCTAAAAAAAGAAAACTAAAGTCTCTAGAAATGCCTATAGTCCCACCTATAGCCCTAGAGGCATTGGGCTTTGCTGATTTGGATTTGTGGTCTAGACAAATAAAGCAGTGTTTTCTAGTAGGACTCAAAGTACAAAAATAAATAGGACGTCACATGGCTCATAATAGTCTCAAAGAAGCCTCTTAGTTATTAAAGAATTGTTAAGGTGATTGACATGTTGAACAAATAATCCTTTATTCATTTTGGTTAAACCTATAGACACAGTATCTTGGTGTCACATAATTGTTATCGACGAAGGAAAATTGTCAAACCATTTTAAAACAGTGTTGTAGATTTATTGAGAATAACCGAGGCATGTCAAAGTAAAGTAAATATGTTGGAGAGTGATACCCGTTAATTTTATAATGCAAACTTGTTTTAAATTAATAAAAGTGTTGTACATAATTTTAGCATGCTAGAAAATATATTTACTTGCTGGAAATAATTAACATGTAGAAAGTTACTTCTGAAAATTAGTAAAATATTGCTGAAAATTTATTCTTCATATTTGAAAATTTATTTCAGTTCTGAAAACTCATTTCTTATTTTTATAACATGCTGGAAGTTAGTTTTATAAGCTGGAAATTAATGTTAAATTGCTGAAAATTGTTCTATATACGGGAAACTTGTTTTAAAATGTTGGAAAGTGATTTAATATGGTGTTGAAAATTACTAAAACATGCTGAAACTTTATTTTAAATTGCAAAACAATTTTATATTGCTAAAAATTACAACAAACATGTTGAAAAATAGATTTTAATATGCTGGGAATTGATAAAACATGCGGGAAAATAAATGCAAGTGTTGAAAATTAGTTTTTTATGTTATCGACTAAATTATCATGCTTGAACTTAATCAAATACGTCGAAATGTTATTTAAAGTCCTAAAACCAGATTTCTAGGTGGCAAAATAAACTTGTTATTGATCCTAATTAAAAATTTACCTAAGTGATTCATGTAAGCATATAAAAGTACATAAACCTAAGTTATGTTTGCCTACATGATTACATAGCATGTAAAACACATAAACCCCACACCCAAGCAGTCCCCATAAATTTATTATTACATTGAGATTTACAAAAGTTATTACAACTCAACGAATTAAAATAAATAGCTAAATAAAGGAAAAGAAATGGGCAACCCCTTCCCCAATACCCCGACGACTCTTCAAATCTCCAAAACTGTCTATTTATACCTATGAGACAGTATGTAATAGCAGTACAAGTGAAAATATAACATAACACAGACATAGGAAGCAAACATCGAATAATTCCTATAGACATATTTACTAGCATCATCATATAAGGTATAAAGGAAATTACGTCGACAACGACTTACCAGTTGATGATAATGAGTAATAATAAAAAAACCAAATAATATCAAAAGTTACTCAAAATGGCCACGGACAGATTGAGACCAAATCTCCGAAGGTAAATGCAACTCAGAAAAAGAAAATCAAACAACTTTTATTTTTAGCTTTAAGCTTTTGTATGAGTGTAGAGATTGTAAGTTCTGGAGAATGTAAAGTGTGTAAATTGTTTAAGAGAAGAGGGAATGAAAAGCTCTTATTTCATATAGAGAATATAGAGAGTATATAGAGTGTAGAGTGCGTAAGCTGTCCTTAAAGGGTGAAAAGTAATCCTTTATATAGGCTGGCTAAAGAGCTAGGGAATAAAAGAAAAAGAAAATTTTTAGTCAATCAATCACAAATGTTTCCCAAAAATAGGAATGGAAGAAGAATAATTTTAATAATCAATCACAATATTAATTTCCTTAATTAAATAAACGGAATCAATCCGGAGCCAATTTATCATAAATAGATAAGTAATAAAAAGATACTTATTTAAAAGAGAATAAATAATAATAATAATAATAAAAAACCTGTATTAACATTAGTATTTACCATATATGTTAAAATTGACTGAGAAATCATAAGGCAATTAGTCAGGAAGAATAAAAAGGTAGAAAATATTAAAGAGACACTCAATAAATATCAAATTAATTGGGTCCAGGAATTACTACAGCAAGCAAATCATATACCATTCAATCAAAATCCGTCAAAAAAGGGTTCATTTTCTTAGATTTAACCAAGAATATAAAATCAAGTTAATATATTTCCAAAAATAAATAATTTGAAAAATCATTGAATAAGGCACTAAATCAGTTGAAAATTATCATGGAGGGTTCAAAATATACATGTAGCAATCAACAATGAGCAAAATCACATTTAATCCAACATAATGAAGAACATGATAGTTTGGACAAGTAATCACGCAAAAAATTAAAAAGATTTAACCTTCCTAACATGAAATTTATTCACAAGCATAACGGGAGATGACACATATTATCATTTAACACAATAACTAAAAAAACACTCAAAACAAATAGGGTTTTATAGAAAGTTCATGAAAATTGGGGCTTTTGAACATAAACCCATAATTAAACGAATTGAATCCAGATCCATAATCAAACATCATGATTAGAAAGCTAAGAGACTGATTTAGGCAATTTGCAACCAAAGAAAACAAATATGCGGGTTAAAGTATTGAGAAATCAAACCGGATAATGATCAGATTCAACAAAAAAACCTTGCCGGTCATCAATTCCGATGAGGACGTGACCAGTGAGAGGAAGGAAGGCTGAATCGCGGATGTTGGTTGTGTCATAGGTAGCTGGTATGCTTGGCTGTTTAGCAGTTGGTCTGCATGGCAGGTTTGAGGCAACCATGACGATGACTGGAGCGTTGGAGCTCCGTTTTGGTGGCTTTTGATACGGGCAGCGGTGAGGGTGAGGTCCGGCTATCGTTAACAGTGCTTCACCAATCATCACCTCCGGTGAAGCAACATTGATTGGAGGTGGAACTGATCGGGGGTGCGGTGATCACCGAATACATGTCGACGTGGATCGCTGAATCGGTGGAGGAAGAAAAGAAAGAGAGGGAGTCCATTCTTTTGATTAGGGTTTTGGGTTCTTTAGGTTTAAAAAAGGCAAGAGGAGATGATTTAATCTTGGCCATTAGATCAAATTTGATCGATGGTTGAGATTAAAAATTGAGTTTAAAGTTTAGGCTGTGTAAAGAAAATGAATCAAGGAGAAATATAGCCAAAATTAGTCAATTTGAATGAAATTGGCTAAGAATTAAACAAAAAAAAAAGAAAAATCAGTTGGAAGTGGCTACTACTTTAATAATAATAATAATAATAAATAAATAAATAAATAATACATAATGTGTTTGTAAATCGTGAGTGTGTATATTTATGAAAAATAATTTAATTTATAAAATTATGTAAAATATTTATATTTGAATTAATAAATTATAAATAAAAATGATAATAAAAAGTAATAAAATAATTTGTATATTTCTAGATCGTGAATGTGACACGTCATTATTTATTTGATATAAAAATAATACGTAGAAAATATTAATGTTTAAATTATTAATTTTTATCACAATAGCAGCCTAGAACGTGTATCGGGAGGTCAAAATTGGGTGTCAACACCTACCTTTGTAAAAATCAGATAATACATATCTAAGTAATGTAAGAATTGCGAAAATTATAAAAATAAATCCTGATAAGTACTTAAAGGCTACCACTGGATTGTTGAGCAATTCCTTCAACATATTCTACATCTAATAGATTGCCCTATAGAAAATGGCTATCACCCGTCTTATCCTGGTATGCTTCAATCGCCGACCAATTAGTACAAATCTTTTGGTCCGAAAAGCCACTTATATGAAGGTAAGTAGGCAACATTATGGCTAACTTTTGTATCTCAGATGATGGCTCATAACGTCTCTTTACCAACATCGAGTCATCAACTCGAATACAACTCTATTTTAGAACAACGACAACCAACACTCAACGAAACTCACCATCACAATTAACCGGAATGTACACTTTGTCGACAAATGCCAAGGTAGGGCAACTGGAATGCCAAAACCTTTGATGATGTTGCTTAAATATTCCTCATCTTATGCAACTTCTAGTTGTTTTTGATTATACCTTTTGTAGGTCTTATCGATGTATACTTTCAATAAAAAGTTGACTGTCATGTATCTATATTATTGTTGTGTATGCAACTTGGCCTTCTTTCGGAGATAGTAAAATATGACATCGATGTGCTACACATATTATTAAATATTACAATAATGTAATAACAAACTTATTTAACAGATGCAATTAAACAAAAATGAACATCAAATATAACATTAATAGTAAGATACATGGCATTTAAACCTCATTATTCTAGCAGGTGTTGGGTTGTGACATCAAATAGAACCACTTTCTTCATTTTGAGATGTGCAATAATAAAGTTGACCATATCAAATCCAAGACCTAATTTTTTTAATTTGTAGTGGTCGTGCTTTTATTTTCTGCATGATTTATGTGTGTTAATGTAATGTTTTTGTAAGAAGAAGTTTATGAATCAGAAATACTAAAAAATGATTTATTTTAGCTGTTGGCATGATACTTTAACAGCCTATCGGCGATCCATTCTATATAAATGTTGATAACTGTGTTGGAGCCTTGCACGAGAAGTTGAAGCCTTCAAATGGATAATTTTGACGTTCATCTAAACTAATAGACATTACTTTTGTTGCCTCTTTGGAAGCAGTTGATGGATTATCAATTGTCCTAGTATGCTATTTAATAGTAGCATATACTATGATATTTACCTGAAAATCCAGAATTGTCAATGCTTATCATAAAGATACAAATAAAATGAAACAGAAAAAGATACATAGAGTTATATAGCAGATGGGTAATCTATTGCATAAATTTAACCCAACTATTGCAATAGATACATAAAGTGATGCAATAGATGGATAATCTATTACAATAGATATCCCATCTGTTGCAACAGATACATAAAGTGATGCAAAAGATGGGTAATCTATTGTAACAGATGAGATATCCATTGCACTTATCTTTGGAATTACTAACATATTACCCAGCTACTGCAAGTTATGCAGCAGATGGTTGAAATAGACTGCACATTTATTGCAACAAAATGTTAATTTTTGCAACAGATAGGATATTTGTTGCAACAGATATATAGTTTATTGGAACAGATGATAAATATTCACTCTTTTCAGCTCATGCTGCTCTTGTTTGGCCCTTGTACATTGCTCAACAGTGCAAAAAAAGAGAAGTTGTAATTTTTTTATATGTGATAATACACGGGAAATTAATTTCCTTATCTTCTTAATCTTTAATGGAGTGAATGGATATGAAATCCTCTTTAATGGAATTATACCCTCTTAAATGTCGATTCCTTTATAACAACAGTTGATGCATTAATAGCATTAATCACTCCATCATGATTTTCCTTGCACTCTTGACATTTGCTTGCACAACATAAGCTAGGAAGGGCAAGATCTCCAAATGATTGACTATTTTTTCTGTGTAAGAAATATGTAGTATGCCAATTTAAAGGGGTATATCGATCATTAAAATCAATAAAACCAGTATGACCATAATCATAATCATTTTTTGTTACAAAAACTATAAGAGGAGCATCAACCAACTTATCAACTCCACCAACCCCAATAGCATCACCATAATCACTACCACCACTAATAACAACTCCATTACTACCATCACCATCACTACCACTACCACCAATAACTTTATCACCCACCACTATCACTAACAACAACTCTATCATCACAGTAATACTACCAACAACAATATCACCAAGAATAAGACCTCCCCCCAAAGTATTTTTCTTTTGATGGTTCTTGCTCCAACCAATTCCTTTTTATTCTATATATTATCTTAGGGTCCAATAAAGTTTGCACAGATAATAAAGTAACAAAAACTGGCATCTTCTACTCTCAATTAGTCAGAACAAGCCACAAATACACAATATAAAATAAATCAATACATATATTAGAATAATGATTAAATCATTCAAATAAATCATTAATAAAAATAAAAAACTTAATTAAAATTAGACTTACTACTTCCTCGAGGGGTTGAAAAGATCTAAAAATTTTGCTTTTTTATTATTTCTATGTGACAACTATCTCAGGATTCTTAGACATGAAACTTCTTCTTTGTAGTTCACTAGTTGTCTGGGATAAGAAATGGCTTCATGTCACAATCCGAATCAGGTCCTCGTCGTATGGGTATCTCAAGTCCCACGTTGATCAGAGTTGACCCCCTGAACCTAAACAACCAAACACATCAAACCCCAAGGTCGGATAAATTCCAAACATATAACAAGATAATGTATAATAGCATAAGAAAATTTTAAATGCCTCTACATAATCAACTACCGATGATTGGCCAAACGACTGACCGACACTACCCAATAGTTACAGTAGCCCAAACAAGTCTTCTAAATAATAATCCAAAACTGAATATTAATAAAGTATCGGGACATGCCCCCGACAATGGCCAAAAATAAGTTTAAGACATAGGAGGAACAAAATATGTAATGTAGACTTACGATGTATAGAATCTCACCACTTCAATGTCAACTCATGAGATGATCCCAAATCCTAATACTGAGCAAGAGGAGTAGAAGTGTGGCAATTCCTATGTCGCATGGGTATACAATATTCGAAGACAGTCAGTGGGGTGAATGCTAGTATATAACTCGGAGATAAGGATAGCATAATGACATGATCAACAGTTTGACATCATTTAAAGACCGATGCACATAATCAAATACATGCATACATATATATATATCACATGCCGAGATAGGGAACAAGGTTTAACATACTTTTCAAAACTTTTAACTTGGATTATGTAACTCAACCGTCCTATAATAGTATCCATGGGATATTTGGGCCCCAACTCTCACTTCCTGGCTGGGCCACAGTGCGTCTAGCCGCAGAACCAGAGAATAATCTCATATACATGCACATGGGGGACTCGAACCACCTAATATATATCAAGATGACTTAAGCGCCCAATCATATAATGATTTGTGGGGACTCAACCTCCCTAATCATGAAATTATAATAAGGGGGACTCGAACCTCCCTAGTCACTTTGACCCCGAATCAAGCAAGTAATACATATCATGAGAAAAGATTTGTAACATACGAGAGACGACATCAAAAGATGCCTCAAAGTCCTACGGGTAGAAAGAGCATACAAGCGATTTCGTTCAAAGCCATTACCAGTTGTAACAAGAATATTATTTTCCCCTAAAGCAACCTTAAAAGGATAATCCCTATGAAAGTGACCAATCTGACCATACTTAAAACACCTATTACTTTCTTCTTCATAAAACCCACTGTGCGTCTGTCCGTATAATCTACAAGAAAGATATAATAGAGCGGACTGAGCCCCACCAGCCTGAGATTAGGCACCCTGTACCCTAAACCCACTATCATACTGAGAATAATGATCACCCAATAACTTTAGATATGGAGCACTAGCCATAGAGTAGGAGCTTAAACTCCCCCACTTTTTTCTTAGGCCACCTTCTTCTATCCCTTCCACTCTGCTGCTGACCTCTACCCTGATGAGAAAATCTAAACTTCTTGCTTTGCCTATCCCCTATCTCATCCTACTTCTTTTCTTCCTCAACCTGCTGCATATACATAACCAATTTGGAGATGTCTATTTCTTGTTCAACAAGGCAAAGTTACTCTCTAGAATCAAATAATGGGATAACCCAAAATCTAATTTCTTCTTCTAGCTCTCATGCTAGACACTAACTCAGGAGCATATTAGGACAAATGATGGAATTCAAAGCATACTTCTAGACCATCATCCTACCATTCTTTAGATTAACAAACTCTTTTACTTTCACCTCCCTCAGTTCTTAAGGAAAGAAATGGTCCAAAAAAGCACTAAAGAAATCATCCCACAGTGTGGATTTGACATCATCTCCCCTAGACTATTCCCATTTCTTATATCATGTGTATGCTACATCCTTCAGTTGATAGGCAATAAATTCTACACCCTCCATATTAGTAGCATACATAACTCGGATGATCTTCTCTATCTCACCTATAAAACCTTGAGGATCCTCCTCAACTTTAGAACTAGTGAACACAAGAGGACTCAACCTCATAAACTGGACAACCCTTGTGGTCTCATAAGATGGAGTAATAGAAGCTACACACTTAGACTAAGAAACTACCAACTGAGCCAACATATGAATAGACTGATGAGATTCCACATTTGACACGTTAGCCTAAGGAGCCCAAGGAGGACTAGAGGGGACCGGTGGAACTCCAGGAGGACAACCAGGAACTGGACCCCTAGACCAGATCTGTATGCCGTAAGCAGGGTGTGTCCCATCAGCATTGTCCTCAAGTGGGATAGAGGAGTTTTTGTAAGCTTTAGATCATCTGGGAGGATTGATCTGAAAAGCAAAAAAATAGGAATTAGAGTAGATTCAAGACCTTAGACTCTATATCTTGAAATAGAATAATAATAAAAAGAAACATTCCTAAATATCTCGTAGCCTCTCCCTTATAAGTGTGGCATGCTACACGCCCATAAACAAAACTCTACTTGACACAGCTTTATTGGACACCCAATAACACTAATCCTAGGCTCTAATACCACCTCTATCATGACTCAAACCATATCCTAGCCGTGATGGGTATCTCAAGTTCCATGTGGATCAGAGATCACCCTTGCATCAACCAACCAAACACACCACACCCCAAGGTTGGATGAATTTTGAACATATAACAAGATAACGTATAATAGCCTAAGAAAGTTTTAAATTCATATCCATAACTAACCACCGACGATCGGCCGAACAACCGACCGACACCGCTCAATAGCCATTGTAGTCTAAACAAAGACTCTAAACAATGATTCAAAACTGAATATCAATAAAGTATTGGGGAATGCCCCCGTAATAGCCAAAAACAAGTCTAAGACATAAGAGGAACAAAACATGAAATATATACTTTCAATGTATGGAAGCTCACCACTTCAATGTCAACTCATGAGCTATCCTGAATCCTAATTACTAAGCGGGATAAGTAGAAGTATGGCCAATTCCAGCATCGCATAGGGATACAACATATGAAGATGTTTAGTAGGGTGAACACGAGCATGTAACTTGGGGATAAGGATAACATAATTACAAGATCAATATTTTAATATCATTTAAAGACCGATGCACATAATCAAATGCATATACATATATACATATACATATATATATATATATATATCACATGCCAGGATAGGGAATAAGGTTTAACATGCTTTTTAAAACTTTTAGCATGGATTGTGTAGCTCAACCGTCATATAATAGTACCTACGAGCTATATGATCCCAACTCTCACCCCCTGGTCGGGCCTCAGTGCATGTAGCCGCATGAATCGGAGAATAATCTAATATATATGCATACGGAGGACTCGAACCTTCCAATATATACTAAGGTGACTTAAGCACTGGGGACTCGAACCTCCCTAATCATGAAAAATAATAAGGGGGACTCAAACCTCTCTAGTCACTTTAACCCCCGTATTGACAAACGTGGTTTCAAGTATCGGTCATTCGGACCTTTACTTTCATGACTCAGCTACACAACCTTTATTATAGCCCAATTAAAGCAAGTATCACACATTTTCATTTATTTAACCACATACCACATCAAGGCATACATTATTGGTATTTTCATATCAACTACACATGTAAGGTAACAACAATATGCCCAACATAATTCCCATTAACTTGGAGGAAATAACCCCCTTTGTTCATTAATACTAGGTGGGAGACACTGACTACCTTTGTTCAATAAATAATACCATTGTATTTTACATACCTCTTTATATCATGCAATATTTCAAGACCAGTTCAATTATACAAATTTCCACAGTTCTTATAATTAAAACCAATTTCATATTGTGGGGTTGGGGACATAACCACTTCAAAAGTCAAAAGTTTGGGAAAATTATAATTCCTTAGTTTATTCACCATACCTATGCACCCATAAGATCAAAACCATAATTAAAATATGAAATCATATATAAACCCCGTGAAGCATTGTTCAATTCATAAACATTCAAAACCCCCAACCTTTGTTTCAAAGCCAATATAAACATCACATGGATAATACTTTAAAACACATGCTTTTACAAAATTAACAATGAGGGAAGAGTAACATGCTTTAAATAGTAAACATCCAACATAAACATCGCATAAAAAATACTTTAAATAGTAGCATACCACAGTAATTTATCAACACCTCATCTATCTTATCTTTATTTTCATACATAAACCTATATTTGAGAAGACCATACACCATTGTCATTTAGAAACGAGCATTATTGTCCTCTAGCAAATCAATATATTGCCCAAAGCAGCTATCCTTGAAATAATCTTCTAATTTTTATTCTTGAAGTATTTTTCTGAAGGTATCAAAAGATTTTCCCATGGATGACTTTACCATACAATCACCAGTTAAATCAGTGGCACTATCACACTGCATTCTCATAGGAAAACTATCAATACTAAAGGTTTGACAAACTCTTCAGTGGAAGATTTATTAGGATCAATATTAGCATTTAGATCATGTTGACTTGTTGAAATAAATTCAATATCTCTTTTGAAGCTCTCTCTTTCCCATGTTCTTTTTCTTTTGCTTTTTATTGAGATATCGTTTGTACAACAAGCTCATATAGTGATGAATTTAGCCTAGCTACTTTACTTATTCCTTTACTTAGACTTAATTCCCTTTTTTTTTTATTCTAGGAGACATATTATCTAAAAATAAGAGGAAAATAAAAAAATATTGTAATTGATTTATGGATCATTAGAAAAAAGGAAACCTTGAAATCTAACAAGTACAACATAGTAAAATAATAGTTTCAAAAGATAGTTCATCTGTTGTAACAGAGTAGGGATATGTTACAATAGATCACTCATCTATTGCAAAAGATGAGTGATCTGATGAAAGCACTTAAAATAATTTCAAAAATATTTTATCTCTTGTAACAGATTACCCACCTGTTGCAACAGATGAGTGATTTATTGGAAGAGATAAAAATAGTTTCAATCATATTTTATTTTATTCTAACACATAGGTAATCTATTATAACAAATGGGTCATTTGTTGGAAGAAATCAAAAGTCTTGACAGTCATCTATTGGAATAACTGTTATGATTTCATTGAATAGATGACCTATTTATTACAATAGATGAGTCATTTGTTAGAAGGACTCAAAATGCATTTTAACAGATGAACCATCTATTGAAACAGATGAACTATTTATTATAATAGGTGACCAATCTATTGAAAAAAATAAATCAATAGAGCGATTTATCAACAGTGAAAACAAAACTTTATCACATAAATACATTCATACATATATCAACAAGAACACCAACAACAATATCACCATTTATCAATACACCTTATTTACCAATACAACAACACTAATTACACCAATATTTTTCAAGACACTAACACCACCAACAATACAAGAAAATCAATACCAACAACACCAATATTTACAAATACATCAACACCAATAACATCAACATTTACCACCATTTACAAATATAACAACACAAAAAAAAAACCAATAACACCAACATTCAACCCCAACACCAGAAATAAAAACATTTACATTTACCAATATACCAATACACACACACCCAACACACCAACATATAACTAATAAAATACTGCAAAAACACAACAAACACTAACAAATCAAAAATTATTACATTTGGTCACTTCAATGAAAAAAACCAACAGTTGTTATATTAGGTCACAACAAATGCCTCCGAAAAAATTTAAAATTCAAGTTTCACTATTTTTACAAAAAGGTTCTAGAACAAAAACTACAGTAAAAAAAATTATATTTCACTTTGAAATGATACCATATTTACATCAATCATATTAAGAGAAGAAATTCCACAAATTAGGATTTTCTTGAGTCCCCATTTCGATTTTAAGCAGCAAATAGTATAATTGTTAACCCTTACTAGAAGAGAAGTTAAATTAAGTTTCTCTTTTTCTTAATAACTAAAAAGCCCTATATTTTTTACCCGTGAAAGTTGAAAAGGAACGATGAAGAACTCGAATCTGTTCTCATCAAAAATCATCGGAGAATATAATCACATTGATCTATTGTGGAGGAAATTAATGGTTGAAACTAAAAAAAGAATGATGAAAAACTCAAAATTATTATCGCCAGAGGTTGAAAGTAACTGGAGATTGAAAGTCGCATCGATTGACGATGGTTTGCAGTAGCTGTTGAGAGAAGTTTAAGAGAGAGATAGTCGAGATGTTGAGAGAGAAATGAGTTTTGTTGTGGATTGATTTATATTTTTAAGAAGATTAAAAAATTTTATAAATATTAATTGAGTCTCCAATTAACTTAGTCAAGTTTTAACTTAAGCTTTGACCTTTCTTTTTGATCAAAGTCACCAATACTCAATTCCAAACTTAAAAGACACCGTTTCTTCAATTTTTTTAACATTATGGGTGGTCAAACAATGTGCTCATTCTTTGATTTAAGGCCAGATGATAATAGTAATAACAATAAAAATACTAATAATAATAGTACTTCTTTTGAAAAAAAATGATCTATTTTTTAATTTTTTATAAAAAGGATTTTTTTTCTTTATTGACAATATTTTAATTTTAACTTTTCACGTGGGATGTTTGAAACTAAATACTGTAGAATATTTTATTACATTTGACATAACTTTAATTTAGGACCACATGATTGTAAAGTCTATCTTTATTTTTTTTTAATTCTAAACCAAGTCAAAATATGTCATTTTTGTTAAATAGGAGTAATTATTTTTTTTTTATAAAAAAAGTACTTCCACCGCCGAAATGATTTTTCTTTAGTTTAGATTCATTTTTGTTTTTTATTTCTTTAGTTATATAATAATATTTTTAGAATAAAGCAATACTTTCACCAGAAAATGATTTTTTTTAGTTTAGATTAATTTTATTTTGGTTTCTTTAGTTTTTCTTTTGGACTGGGTTTTATTTGGGCCTTGATTTTTGTTCAATATTTCTTTATAATAATGAGGCCCTAGAGCCTTACTTCCCTTTTTTAAATGATTTCAAAAGTAAGATTATAGAATGCCTAGACTCAACTAAAATATTGTAATGACCCCTTTCGTTATTACGGTAATGTCTGACATACCAAAATTTGGGTTAAGACTCTCTCTGAATGCGGAGCTAGATATTTCAAGTTTTTCTGGTCTTGGACGTTTAATGACCCTTCAAGTTATTCTTTTTATTTTCATTTATTTTTGACATTTTTAGCCTTTTCATAACGGTTACAAGTTATTTATGAGTTACAGGGACTATCATTTCGATTATCAAATAGTTTTTTTAGGCCTATTTTATTGTTTGGAGCTTTCATTGTTACAAAATTGGTCTTGGACCAAAACTCCTAGTAAATGGCATTGAATAAGAAATCTGACTGCCTCATTAGCTTCACAATATTGATTCTAGGTTAGGGGAAACCTTGGTTTGGGTCCCGAGGCTTCCAAACTCATTTTGGGCTATTGGATGAATTTTGGTTAAAACAGTCCTTTGAGTGTGGATCCCATATTTTATCAAAATTACCTTGAATGAAAATTTTAATTGTGTCATTGAGTTTGAAATGTCGAATTTAGTATGGTAGCATAATTAGTTCGAGTCTCACACCTTTATATTTCATTTTGAGTGCTTAGACAAAAAATAGTTAATATTGTCAAAAATTGGTCTGGGAGTTAATTTATTGTAAACGATCTTTTTTCATAAATTTGATGATTTCATTGTATCCAGAACATGTTTTATGATCAATTTGCACTACTGGTTCATGTTTATTTGGTTTCAAATGAGTTTTGAGGGTCAAACATAAATTTTGAAAGTTAATGGTGTTGGTGTGCTCTCTTAGCATAGTTGACCATTTGATTGAGCTGATAAATTTACATTAGTAGAAAAAGTGTCGCTTTAGTGGTCATCACTGAATGCAAGACTCAAACAGAACCCATATCATATTTTTGACATTCTAGGAGCTCGAAAGCTCTAATTTTGATGATTCTCGATATATCATTTTGTATAATCATTTCCTATATAATTAAAACCTCATATTTCCCATTTTCCATGAGTACCCATTCCATTTTTCATATTTTATATTAAAGGTTGAAAACAAACACCCCCTTCCACTATTTTCAAAGCTCAATTTCACCACTATTGGAACTTGGGGCGTGGAAAACTATGGAAAATCATTCATTGAGTCTAAGCTAAGATAATTCAACACGTCTTAATCATTTTCCATTATTTTTTCCTATTAAATTCCATTATTTTTCTTGTAAATTCCTAAAGATTAATTTTTAAAATTTTAAATTTTGTGGGTTGATTTGGGCCTCAATTTGAGCTCCATTTGTGCTCAAATTTTGAGCTTACATTCCTTGTCCTTTGAGGGACTTTATGATGGATTCAACTTGGAATGCCATTTATGGCCCTCACAAGTTTATTTTTGACTCGATTTTGGACCCAAAGTTTATATTATAATCGTAATGATATATGGAGTATTAGTTTGATAGTGTGGAAATATTTCAGATTGTAGAGTAAGGACGAGTGATTCATAGATGATGCAAGATTATGGTTTGACATATAGGTAGGCTTCGATCCATTTTTCTCTACTAGATTGTGTGTTGTGTAAATTGCATGCTAGGTAGGAATTATAGAATGAGATTATGACTAGTATATATTGACTTAACCTATTTAGGGAATTTGGGATAGAAATGTGACCCGTACTGAGGTATAGAAGACCTTTTATGGACATATACTCCAATTATCCTTAATTATAGGCATGTCAACCATAAATTGATGTTAAGGACCCTTTAGTATAAGTCATACTATTGACTTGGCACTTTGGATCATAGTTTTACGGATTATGGTGCTAACACTGCAATATTTTAGGCCTAAGGCCACATTAAATCTAGACAACGCTTGTAAAATGTTGCCTAAAATATTTTTGGGTAAGCCTTTAAAATATGGCCTTAGTTTATAGCTTTGGCCATGGTATTATTAGCGAAATTCTAAATCATACTCTTTAGTGGTATAAGCTACACTTTATAAGCATTCCCACATCATTATATAATTGGCAATGCCTATTTATCTGTATGAATACATTTAAAATATGTTATTTTAATGATTTAAAAAGCAACACTTTATAAGTGTTGCATTATAATTTTCATAATATTAATCTCTCTATTCTACTTGCAAGTTTTGAAACTACTTCCATGATTCCATGTAGACCTATACTCTACTATTTTCATTTTGCCTGGTGGATTTTTATTTTTCTCCAGGGGAATAATGTTGATTACCTATCGATATATCTAGCTATTATTGGAATGATCGTTTTTTCTTATGGGTGGAGTAAACATGCATAGTTCGTCTTCTCAGTTGTTAACCAAATTTATAACAAGTACTTTAGTAAGAATCCAAAATTCTAATGATCTCTTGATGGCAATAAAAAACCTGATTTAGTCGTGTGCTTTATGGTGTGCTTGTACTAATGATTTTATATTATATCCCACTATCTTTGGTGTTGATTTTCCTTGTGTGACATAGAACAAGTGATATTATGTGCTTTTCAAAATAGTTCACACTAGAATATTTTGGTTTTGAACTTTTGGCTATACCTTGTTGAGGAGGCTAGAGTCATATTGTCTTTCTACAGTAGATTTACTTTTAGAGAAAATACTTTTAAATTATTTCTTTGATACATTTTAAAAGAAAGTGTGAATATTTTCCCCATGTATTTACAAGCTGTTCAGCTTAATGCAATTTTCTATGGAATTGCCATAAAAACTTATTTTCCTAGTAGTTGCAAGAGTGGGGCCTGTTAATTAAGGATCACTTGATTAATATTATTAAGTGATTTGCCTCATAGTTTGTATCCTAATACCTTCATCTCATACTTTTAAAACATCTTGGTTTTTGACCCATAGAAAGTTTCTTCATTTTAAGCTCACTAGACATCATGTGACTTGTTTACTAGTCGTAGATATGGTACGGTTTAGGATCCCCCACTTGTATGTTAGTTAGTGTAGTTTGATTTCTTTCTTTCTAAGATAAGATTAAGCATCTTACTAGTTATATGATAGGGTATGATGTGTATATTGCTAAGTTGTATGATGTCCTAAGTTGAGCCTAGTGGATTTTGAACAAGGTACAACTCTAAGGGTACTTCTTATATGCCTCAAAGAAGATATGATGTTTAGGCAAAATCTTTGGTTTTAACTGAGGAAAATGTGGACGGAGCTTGTCCAACTTTTGGGGTCCAGACCTAGTTTGGGGTCGCTCCTTATGATTTCCCTCATAAAGTTGGTGGTGGTGACACTTCTGTTTGGTTACCTCAAGGAGACATTTCAAATATGGAGTTCTGTCATTCTATTCAGCTGTTGACCTTGATAGTGGTCTCTTTGTCACACCAGTCTAGTCTTGTGAGTGTGTAGACTTAGTTAAAGATAGGGAGAGACAGAACACGAGCTCCAAACATTCAGAGCAGGGTAGGGGTTGACAAAGTAAAAGTAGTCACAAGAGGAAATAGTGTAAGAAAGGGAGCTGGGGAAAACCTTGTTCTTGTCCCTTGGCTAGATCCCCTTACCATAGGCCATTCGGTGGACGTCACCTTCAGAGTAGTAGTGGTCCCAGGGTTCAAGGTGCCAAATATTAGTCTAATGAGGACCAATTAGCTTCTTCTTATCCTTCTTTTCATTTTTGTAATCAAATTATCGCAGATTCTTTTTTGAAGGGAAAAATAGATATTTCAATTGTGGTTAGGTTGGTTACATACAGAGGAATTGTCCTTCTAGGATTACTTCTGGGAAAAACAAGGTACCTATTGCCACTTTATCAGCCCTAGTACCAGAGCATGTTACCTCTAATACCGAAACTGATTGAAATTATCTCAACACTCTTTCTAATCATCGGGATTCCAAAGCCTCTCCTGATGTTGCCCCTGGTAAATCAAAAAATCTCTTCTTGTGGTATGCATCATTTAATTTATCCAGGGTCCACTTTTTCTTATGTAACACCATTTGTGGCTATGCATTTTGGGTTTGGTCTTGAGTGTTTGTCAATTTTTTCTTTCTACCCTCATAGAAAACTCTGTGGTTATTAAAGAAGTCTATAACTATAGGGTGTGTGTGGTAGCTATTGGTAGTAAAGAAACTCTGGTAGACTTTATAGGTTGGACATAGGTGATTTTGATGTTATTCTGGGGATATATTTGTTGCACTCGTGCTATGTTCCCTTAGAGTGTCAAATCCATAAGGTTATGTTTAAATTCCATGATAGGCCAATTGTTGAGTGGGAGGGTAGTTTCCTAGCTCCTAAGGGAAGGTTTATTTATCTTAGAGCTCAGAGGTTAATCTCCAAGGGTGTCTTTATTATCTGGTTTGAGTTAAGGATCTTAAATTAGAGAGTCCTTTATTATAATCCATTCTCGTGGTTAATGAATGTCCTGAGGTATACCTTGATAACCTTCTTAGTGTATCGATTGGGAGATTGAGCTTGGGTTTGCTCTTGTTTTGGACATTCATCCAATTTCTATTTCCCCATATAGAATAGATCTGGCTAAGTTAAAAAGAGCTTAAGGAATAGTCAAAGTATCCTTTTGATAAGGTTTTAACTGCCCTTGTGTTTTCTATAGGGTGCTCATATGTTTTTGTAAGAGAGAAAGATGGGTTTCCTTAGATGTGTATAGGTTATCGGTAATGAGAAAAGAGATTTAGAGTGACCTCTCTTTTGGGAAAACTAGTGTGTTGTGTGTGTATTTTGTGGGTGATATATGGTGGTTGATAGGCATTAAGTCCGAACCTTAGATATAGATTTTAGTGAAAGGAGTATGTAAGTACGAGAATAGCAATGCAAAATTTAGGAGTAGATTGATAGGCTTGGTAGAGTATGCAGAAGAGATGAAGATGATGACTTAATGGGATACAAGAGTGGGAAAGTTGTGTTATGTATATAGGCCAGGGGTCCAGGTTTAACCGATAGCTTAAGGGCTAGGTTATTAAATGGGTTAGGGCATAGAGTTGTAGGACTATACTAAACTCTAGGTAGCATCTGGTGATATATGAGGTTTTCGGTATAAGAGAGACAAGTGTTCCTAGTGTGTGTCCATAGTGATACCATTTAGAGCAGAGTGTTGTGCCTATTGGTGTGGTAAGGGAGAGATCGAGGGAAAATTTTAATTTTCTTCTAGCAGTGGACTTCAAGGAGAGGTTGGATGAATTTACTCCTATTCTAGCAATTCCCTCCTATTCTAGTTAAGTGGGTACTCTACTAGTGTGGTGCTTATTCTAATAGTGCTCATGCTTGAGGTTAGCATTTTGTATGCCGCATATGTCTATACTCCATCCCTTGATCAAAGGCAGTAATGATTCTCAGAGAATTTGGGTTCCCAAGTATCCAAACTCAATATCATGACACTCATGACCTATACATTTGTGTCTTATGTTATTCCCAGTTACAAGAACCAGTAGTATCAAGCGACAATCTTAGACTTGTTCCCTGAATAAGAATCTCGACTTTATGTTATATTACCATGAAATATTTAGGTGTGTTTCTTTTGGTTTCCAGTCCTAAGGACTCCAACTATGGTGTGTTATGTCAGGATGATTCCTCATTTGGGACCTAGGTGGTTGCTATGAAGTACCTCGTGCCTATTGTGTTATGTCCCATTTTGTAGGTCTCTCCTTGAGTAGTACCACAAATAGGATTTGTAATTTCAAATTAACCCCCTCATTCTTAATGCTTGTGCTCTAGTTCCTTGAGTGACCCTCTTATGTTATGGCAGTAGTGACATGGAAGTGTAGTTATATTTTGAAATAAGAGAGAATAGAAGTCCCTTATGGGGGAGATTCTGGGGGTGACTACTAAAACTAAGGATAAAGGAGGGAAGGGTAAGATAAGGTTGTTTTCATGAGGAATGGTCAGGAGAGAAGTAGGTGGTGAAGAATCTTTGTGAAAATAGTAGAGGTTACCAAGTTTTTGAAGGGGTAGACCGCACCACGAATATGGTAGAGGTAGGCTCTAATGTTGTGATTGATATATATACCAATTGTTGTGTTGGGTACTTAAGAATCTTGATGGGGCATAATTCTTGATTGCAGTAATAGGGTAGGGTAGTGTTTTTAGGTAGATGTAAGGAAGTAGTGTATATCTAGACTTAGGCTCTCGTAGTAATATGTCTATGGGGAATTGTAAGATTGAATTGGACTCTAGCATGAGTTTCATTTACCCAGTCTTCTATGTCTCTATGTTGAGAATGTATGTCGGTGATCCTTTATCGGTTGTTTCTTTGGAAGGGTTGGGTATCTCAGATTCCTTATCTAATGAGGTGGTCCTGGTTGAGATCTTCAATCATCAAGTCCATTAGTTGTGGACAAAGGATATGGCTCCGATAAAGGCTCTCTAGAGAAACCATAAGGTTGAAGAAGCTACTTGGGAGCAAAAGAGGACATGGAGTCCAAGTATCTATATCTGTTTCCCATTTTGGATATTCATGCAGAAGGTATGTGTTCTTCATCACATCTTTGTTTTCTAACTTGGTTAAAGGTTAGTTTGATGGGTAAAAATGTGTTAAGTCATGCTTGTGTTTGCATTACTCATTATTCGAGGACAAATGATCCAAGTGGGGGAGAATTGAAACACCTTGGCTTTTGACCCTTAGAAAGTTTTTTGATTCTGAGCTCACTGGACATCATATGACTTTTGGTACTAGTCATATGATGTGGTACAGTTTAAGGTCACCATCTCGTATGTTAGTCAGTGTAGTTTGATTGGTTTCTATCCAAGATATGATTAGGCATCTTACTAGTCGTATAGTAGGGTGCGAGGTGTATGTTGCTAAGTCGTATGATACCCTAAGTTGAGCCTAGTGGATTCTGACCAAGGTACGGTTCTAAGGGTAATTCTTATATATTAGGATATAAGTTGGTCCATTGTGGTCATATGTTGTTTAATATTGATGTCCAAGATGATACCTATGGTACGAGATAGGGTACCACTCATACCATAGGGTATGGTTTAGGGGTTATGGTTGTACCCTCATGTGGCTAAGTTTTCAACTTTTATGCTGAGGGTATTTTGGACATTTCCCACCCCAATAACCGTAAGTACCCAAGTCTTATAACCCATTATAGCCTTCATAACTTACATTGGAAGATTTAAACCTTCTCAAAATCCTCTCTAAACTCTCTCAAGAAGATTGTCTAGGGTTTTCTTCAAGTGTTCATCTAGAGGCTTCAAGACCAAAATTCCTTTGGTGAATCTTTGAGAATAAGGCATGTGACTCTTCTCTCATTGTTAGTTCTTAAATATCATGTGTTTTAAAGTGTGATTACGAGTCTTAAATGGTGGTTTTGAAAACCAAAAAATTGAGGGTTTTGTTACATATGGTTGAGTTTTATTTACTCTTGGTTTAACTTGTGCTTATACATGTTTTTGATGATGGATTGTACATATGGGTGCTTGGTAATTGTGATTTATTGATTGGGTCATGGGTAACCCTACACTATAGGGTATTTACTTTGGTTTTGGTCTTGGTAAAGGTGTGCCCTCAATATGTTTGTAAAAAATGTCCAAGAGAATAAACTAATCATATGTTAAATAGTGTTTTAAACTAAGGCATTAGCCTAATAGATATGAATGGACTGTAAATAATTTTGTGAAGGCCTTATTGGCCATGTAATGTTTGAGATGGTAACATTGGTGGTTTAAATTGGTTAACAAGGGTTTGATTCCCTAAACATTAAATTGATTTAAGTCATTACTAGATAATGGGTTTGAGTCCCTACACTTTGAATTGAACTAGTGTCTTTGTTAGGCAATGGTTTTGAGTCCCAAAGTCAAATGAATGAATGGTTGATTGATAATGGAAATGGCTTGATGTATTCTTGCAAGTGAGGTTGGTATGACAATACCAGCAGGATGCCTTGGGTAAGTAATTGGATTAATAGTTGTTTGAATGTGTGCATTGAATGTTTTAATTGGGATTTAAAGAGGGTTGTGTAGCTAGTTGTGAAGGTATAGATCCCGAGGGATCAATACTGGGAATTGTGTTTTTCGGCTCGAGGGTCAAAATAAATTGAGGTTCGAGTCCACTTGTTTAATATGATTGGGAGGTCCGAATAGTCAAAATGGCTTAAGGTTTGAGTCCTCTTGCTTAATATGACTGGGAGGTTCAAATCTTTCGAAATTTATAATGTGAGAGTTTCAAGTCCTCCATATCATGCTACATGATAGGGTTCTTATGCCACCTTAGTACAGGAGTAGGAGGTTCATGTCTTCCAAGTGTATATTAAGATCATTCTCTAGTTCGTGCGGCTACACAAATCGGGGCCTGACCAGGGGGTGAGAACTTGAGCCCATATAGCCCATGGGTATTATTAATATGATAACTATGCTACACTACCCAGGATAAGATTTCAAGAATGCATTCTAAGCCTTGTTCGTTATTGCACTTGATGTTTTGACTTGGTTTTGAATAATGGAACTATTTTATCCTTATTCTTGAGTTACATACTAGCGCTCCAACCGCTAATGGTCTTCGGATGTTGTATCCCCACGTGATGCAGATGCTGGAGCTTTTTTTTCTTTTCCTGCGTAGTGACCAGGTGTTCGAGCGGTTCTGTGTTGACATTGAAGTGGTAAGATTTCATACTTTGGAAGGCATTTATTTCATAGTCTTTCTATCTTTTGTCATATACTTGTTTTAGACTTGGTTTTTGGCTATTGTCAGGGGTATGTCCCGACATCCTATTAATTTTTGATTTGTAGAGGCTTTGTGGATTACTGTAAACTTGGGTGTGTTGGATTAGTATGTTGTCTCAATGGATTGATTTAGAAACTTTAAACGTTATGACTATTAGTTTTATTTTCCGCTATCTTGTTATATGTTCGGAATTCATCCGACTCAGGTTATATGTTGGTTGGTTGGTTTGGGTGTTGTGGGTGGTCTCCGGTCCTTGTTGGACTTAAGACTCTCTTTACGACAAAGCCCTGGTTTGGGTCATGTCAGCTTTTTACTTAAACATAATTGTTTGTTCTGATAAGAAGTTAAAAATTGCACAAATAAGGAGTTTAAAACCCCACCTCGTAGTTAAAAATTGCATAAATAGTAGTCTCAGATTCAATTCCCAATAGAGACAAACACTAGGTGATTTCTTCCCATCTGTTCTAGTTTTGGTGGACAGAGTTACCTGGTACCTGTTGTTGGTGGGAGGTAGAAGGTCTCTCTTGGAATTAGTTAAGGTATCGTAATTTTGTCCGGACACCACGATTATTAAAAAAAGAAAATCCCCCATCTTTTTCTCATATGTGTTGGTTGCAATAATTGGGAAAGTTATTAAAGAGTAAGGGCGTAGGAGTATTTTCCTATTTATTCATGATTCAAAAGAGACAAAATCCCTGTTATCAACAAAATTTGTGTTTATTTTTATCATAATACATTTAGACAATACCAACTACCAAGCTTTGGCAGCTTTATTTGTTGCGTTTATTTCACAAGTAGCCATGTATTGATGACATGGATTGTTATGCTATTTCATGCTTATATTGTTTACTTGACCCCTTGACTGGTTAGTTGATGAAAATTACTACTTCTCTTTTTTATGAATCAACAAAATTTGCCTACCACCTTGAAAGTTGCTTCTCATTATATAATTGGCTTGGTTCTTTTATGTTTACTTAGAAAATTACTTGTTACTGGTTACTTACTTAAAAAAAGGGATTTATATTCATGATAACTCAAGGAAAAAGATACTTGTTTCTGCTAGAAACAAATATAGAGAAAATTGAAATTTATTGTTTGTTTTGCTGAGGGAGTGTTAACTGGAATTAACCTAGTCTTTTTTCTAAATAAAAATTTAAAATATTCTTCTAAAAATGTTCTTTTACAACTTCAGGTTATAGTTCTTTCCTAATTATGAAGGAACTTAATTATACCCTTTAACTAGGGCCTTGAATGAAAAATTGGAAATTATGTGGAGAATTACTAGTATCAAGAACATAAGTTATGAGATATTGTATTGATTTTGATCCAAAGAGAGGAATATGGATAATGGGGATACATGTAGTCGATCCCACTAGCTAGGTTGAGATATAATAGTTGTAGTGGTGGTAGTTTTATTATTGTATCTTACATGTGCTTTATACCTCAATTGGTTTCTTCTTTCCCTTATATGGTTTGAAAAATAACCTTTATATGTTGCAATTGGTTTAGGTTAAATTAAATAAAGGTTTGAAAATTGCTATGTCCATTTCTGGAGAAGGAAGTGGTTATTGCAAGTATGCTTGTCAAATACTTTCCAACTATTTTTTTTTATTTAGGAGGTTTCTTGTTGCATTTTTCGTTTTAATTTAGGAACTATTTTTTCAATTTCATTAATGGTTGTTGATAGTCCTATGTTTGCTTTAATCTCAGAAATTTAGATTGTCCGTACTTATTTTTGTAGAAGAGCTAATTTTGAGATAGGTCTTTGTATTTATTGTGATGATCATTGCTTCAGGACTCGTATATCTTCTTGCATATCTTTTATAGATATTTATGCCTTCCTTTTCATGAGAGGTAATAAATTTGTTAATCATTGCATCATATTATTGTGGCTAAGGTTTTTTCTTTTCTCATGTTTATGCTTGTACATCATCATGTGGTTGAGGTTCTTTCTGTACTCAATGCGTTGATGTTTTCACGACTTGATTTACAGGTGCTTAAGCAACTAACTTTCCCCCTAAAGCACTCTATCTGATGAAAGAGAGAGAGAAAAAAGCAAAAGACCATGTCATATTGTATCTATAGGTCATAGAATTGGAATACTAGCACTATTGTTCAAAGAGTTGGTAATGCATTAGAGACTATCCTGACATAATGAAGAAGTCCTTTGGATCTAGAGTTCCAAAATTCACAAGGTAGTTATGAACCGTTATATGAAAGTATACATGTTCAAGACAACTTCAACAGCCTGGAAAGTAATATCCGACTTTAATAAGTTTCAAATGAATGTGATTTTTCTTACATTTGATTTTTGAAGTCATTACAAGTGAAAATCTTGAAATATTACTTTATTAGTATGTGTAGTATAAGACATGCATATTCTTTTAAGGTTAATGAAAATGTGTATCACTTGAGTATTATTTTGAGTTATTTGTAACTAATTTAGTGTTTGAGATCATTCAAATGGCATAATAATGTCTAATGGATATTGTAAAATAAAATTATTGCTTTTAAATAATATTTTATAGCCTAAATAGTAATGCCACTCTTTAAAATTGTTCCTATATGGATATAAATATGTGGATGTACACTAGCAAAGATAACACTTCACAGATGGTTTAGAGAAGGTAGCATTGGTTACATTTAATTAGTGTGGCCTAAGGTAACAAAGGCCGGACTTACAAAGTGTAGTTTAAGGTCATACAAAGTGTTTTCATATGAGATACTATAAAGCATTACCTTTGTACCTTATTGGCAATGCATTTTAAGCATAGCTTCTATGGAAACACTTAAAAAACATGTCCTAAAGTCAAAGGTTATACACCTTTTTATCCCACCCCCAAAAAAGCATTTCTTAAAGTCACAAAGTGTAGCCTCTGATCAATTGCTACATTTTTTGCTAGTTTAGGCCAACTCTACAAGAGTGGCCTTAGGCCTAAAATGTCCTAGAGTAATAGTATGCTAGTTATGTACTATTGAACTCAAGGTCATGGTTATGATACCAGTTGAACTCTAATTGAGTATTCAATCTATTGGAAGGACATAATTCTAGTTTATAGACATTATTGTTGTATTGTTTAGATACTGGTGATGGCATGCATACTACTAGGCAAATTTATGCTCACTTAGCATTATGATTCTGATCAAAACATTAATTTTACTATTGTTTTCTAAAACGGGATTATTCCCACTTTTTACTTTTAAAATGGATTCTTTTACAGTGAGAATCATACCACCTTATTTGATGAATTACATGATTTTAGAACTAAATATCCTATTTTGGAAATTATACTGAGGTTGATTTCAGTCCATTATTAATCTATTCTTCTACCACTACTATGTACTTTGGTCAAACAATATTTTGACCTTTTCTAAGATATTATACTGATTTAATTCCAAAGTCGATCTTGGGTAATGGATTTAAAGACTTACAATCTTTTAGAATTAATTTGAGTCCAATAATATTTTATATTTATATCTCTTAAGTACTGGATAGAGTGGATCGATTATGATAGTTATTGGAAGTCATGGTCTGGACCAGGCAGTGCATATAGATATCCCTATTCCTCTATGGGCCCTTTCATCTGTGAGACACAGTGTCGAAGAAGGATGGTCACTATAGGTCTTACTTTTTCAAGCTACTGAATTGGAGGAGGTGAAACATCCAGGTATTGATCTCTGAGGAATTTCTGAAATTTTATCCTCACTGTCCTGACTATATGACTTACCCTATGAGTCTTAGGGAGTCATGATGAGTTGTTGGACCTAAATTATAGCCTGACCAGTGTGTGTGGCTAAGTCTTTTGCTCTAAGTAAGAGTGTCTCACTATGAGTTGTAAGGACTCATTACGGGTAATTTTAAACAAATTGTAGGATGTCCTTTGTATACCCAAATAGTTTCTGTGTTGATTATGATTGGACCCTATGAGTCGTAGTGTCCCATTATGAGCCATGGTTTATAAGTTGTAAGGTCAACATTGTGTGTGTTTGGTGACACTGTCTTGACAGTGACTAGTGGAGATAAGGCAAAATGTGTTATGATGAGTCATTATGAGACCCATAATGACTAATGGTTTATTTCCCATATTTTAATAAGGGTATTTTAGACATTTCCCTTTTATCCCAATAATAACCGATGACCTATAAATATATTTAAGGTCCTATTTTTATCAATAACATACTCTAAATATTCTTTCTTTTCTCTCAAGTCTCTCAAGCATCCATAATTAGGGTTTTCAAGAAGAGGGTCAAGGAGAGTTTCAAGGGTTGAATTCTTTTCATAACCTTAGGTATTTCAAGCATGTTACCCTTCCCCAATTGTTACTTTATTAATAGCATATGCTTTAGAGTACTATTCATATGGTTTTGATGTTGGGTTGTGAACATGAGTTGTTGGCTTTAAAATGATTGTTGGTTATGTGATGTTTCATAGTTATGTATGCATTGGTTAAGTTTAAATGGTGGTTTTTAAACCCATTTGATGTATGGGTATGGTGAATAAATTAGGGGATTATGATTTTCTTCAAATTTTTTAAATATTGACAATTCAAAGCAATAACCCTAACCCAATTTTGTGAAAGTGGTTTTGAGTATGAGTAAAATTACATTGAAATTTTTTTGAAATGATTTCATGATATTAAAAGGCTATTGAAACATGACGGTTTGATTTAAAAAACAAAGGGAGTCGGTTTCCCTATCCTGTATTAATGAATAAAGGGTGTTTTTTCCCAAGATAATGGAATTTTGATGGCATATTGATGTTACCTTGAAAGTGTAATGGTATGACGATACCAACAATGTATGCCTTAATGTGTAATATGGTTTAATTAATAAAAATATTTGATAAATATTTTAATTGGGCTTTAATGAGGGTTGATAGCTTAGTCATAAAAATAGAGGTTTTGAGGGACCAATACTAAAAGTTGTGATTTCTGATGCGGGGTCTAAATGACCGAGCAGTTCGAGTACCCTTCACTATATGACTCGTAGGTTCGAGTCCCTATATTATATTACATGATTGGGTTCTTCAGTCACCATAGTATGCCAAGAGGTTTGAGTCCCCAATAGTGCAAATGTACATTCTTTGGTTCGTGCAGCAATACGCACTGGGGTCCTTCCAGCTAGGGAAGATCTGAGCCCATATAGCCTGTGGGTGCCTTCTTATGTTATGATGGTTATGCTACATAATCCAGGCTAAAGTTTTAAAGTTCATGTTAAGCCTTGTTCTCTTTTTAGGCATATTATTTATGTATGTATATGAAGATGTTCACATGGTTTTGAATTGGGTGTGACATGGCTTTCTTTTATCCCCTATCCATTAGTTACATGCTAGTGCTCAACCGACTAACCATCTTCAAATGCTATATTCCCAAGCGATGCATGCATCGATGAAACTTCTACTTTTCCTGTGCAGTATTAAGTGGATTGACTTGGTTTGTCGATTGTTGTTGGTGAAGCAGTGAGCTTCCACTTACTGGAAGACATGGACATTTCATCAGTTTACATTTATAGATTAGAATTGATTGTTTACATTATCATCAACATTGTCATTGTCATTGTTAGGGTTGGGGGCATGTTCCGATACTTTATTGATTTTGATTTTGTTTAGAAGGCCTTATGTATTATTGTGGACTTGGGTGATGTTGGTTGATCATTTTTGGTCGATTATCGGCTAAATACATGTCTTAATTTCATTAACTTATCTTATTCTATCTTGTTATATGTTCAGAATTCAGTTATTTTTCGACAGTGTGTGGTGTTTTGGTTAGGTTTAGGGGGTGATCTCCGATCTATGATGGATTTGAAATGCCCGTCTTGGCTAGGCGCTGGTTTGGGTCCTGACAAGAGGTGTATACACTCATTACATTATGGAACTTGGATTTGGACATGGTATTTCCGATTTATGTTGCATTTATTAATTCATCCTATCACCAATAAAATTTTTTGGTTCTTATATCTTTTGATCTTATGGAGGGTTGTATAGGTATAAGCTATGGTAGTTGTTTGTTGAGTGCTTTCTTAAAAAATTTCATTTTTATAGGGGCCCAACAAAGTTATTATTTGTCTGGACTAGTTGGTTACTTTATTGTAGGTTATTATGTTTAGTTCATGGTTGGATGATTATGGGTTGATACCCGAGATTGTCGTTATATTTTTGATTCCTTTTCTTTATCATAGTAAGATTTGTTATTGTTAGAATATCTCATGTCTAGTAATCCTTCGATTAGAGAACCTGATTATCCTAGTATTATCTTTCCTACTTCGTTAGGATTTATTGAGATGTCAGGTTTGATCCATCAAGTTATTACCTTTGATTTTGGTTCTATTTATATATGTGTATATATATATATGTATGTACATATGGTATTACCATATATCCCTCTCTTCTCTTATTTATAAATATTGTAGATGTATCATTTGGCCTTATATTACTACTATATATCCTTCTTTTACTCTTCATTTGTATACTGGCTATTGATACATGGTATTTCTTGTTAGTTTATGTTTACTGTTAAAATAAGATAGTTTATCATTATTGCTCCATTAACATCGTTATGTTTAGTTTCCAGGGTAGTTTCTTGTACATTATATTCGTGGTTTACCTGTTATTTATATTTGTATTATCTTTTGAGCTCAGTCGCCCGATGTCTACTGAGTACCATATATTTGGTACTCATACTACTCTTCTGCAGCCTACTGATCATAGTATAATTTTTTGTTGTTGATGTGAGCGTCGTGCAAAGAAGCCATGGATCAGAGAGTTGGGGTAAGCTAGTGGTTTTCGGAGTATTCTTGCTCTTACTCTTATTGTTAGACTGATCTCTATTTTGTATTCATAGAATTCTTTATATATATATATATATATATATTTATTATATTACGCTCTTTCTTTTGTTGTATTAGAAACTCGTGTACCGACTTTACAAGGTTTCGGGGATTTCATCTTTATTAAATTCTTTTTGTAATGATCTAAAATTTGATGAAATACATTAATTATGTATTTCTAAGTAATTTGACTATTTTACCCCTCCCTATAGTTGCATTGTGGTATTTCTTGCTGTGGGGGTGATTGGCATGATTCCTGATCTATTTTGGTGCCATTTGTGCTATATTTTTGTTTTTGGAGGCATCAAGAGCATCATTATGGATTATTACAGTTATCTTTTGATCTATTATACAAATGTCTGAACGGACTTCACCAGCATATCCAAAATGTAAGTTTTAGTGTGGTAACATTTATTGTTTGGTTTTATGGATTTTAATTCTCATTTCGACCCTCTATTTGGAAAATTGTACTTTTGTGTTTTAGGGGTCCATTGTGTGAAAACGACTTCTTTTAAAAAATCTGATATCACCATTGAGTCCGGAGTGTTGAATTAGTGTGGTTACATAATTTATTTGCTTAGATTGAATTTCAAATAAATCCCGAGGCCTTGGTGGAAACTTGAAAAGTTTCAAAAGTTTCAGTTGTCATCTGGTGCCTCAGCGATCGCACCTCCTTGGATGGCAATCATACCTTCTGAAGAAGAGGTAGTGCAGTCACACTAAGGGTGTGCCGACCGCTAACCCTCTTCTGAGGCCAGGGTGTGTGATTGCACACCAAAGTGTGCGATTGCCATACCTGATGACCTGGAAAGGGCATAAAAAAACCACTTAGGCCGCGAATTAGGTCATTTTTCATCTTGCCTTTTGAGAGTTAAACCCTAAAATAGTGTGAGAGCTTAAAAGTAAAGATTATGGGTGCTAGGGAAGCTAGAATAACATCCATTTCTCGATTCTCTTGTGGATTTAAGGTATTCACCCTTTTCTTAGTTTAAATTTCTTGACTAATTGTTCAAAACCCCAAAGCCTCAGGGTTTGATTTTAAACCCCAAATTCACTCCTTTTCACTTAAATAATGCTCCTAATCCTATAATTACTTATTTTCCTCGATTTCATCTTCAAAATAACTCCAATTCTTGATTTTAAATGAATTTCAAAGGTTTTAAATGGTAAAGTTTTAAAATGGATTTTCTTCAATTTGGACCTTATTTTGGATCAATTTGACTTGCATCAACAACTGTAGATTCCTTAAATTACGGGGAACCAATTTTTGAAATAAGGCTACAATTTTTTCTCTTTTTTCAGAAAACCCATTTTGGGGGCCCGTTTTGACTACGAACCAAAAGTAGCAACATGTGTATCGTTGGCCTTCTTTTGTCGCGTAGAATCTATATTCCTTGGTTTTAGTTGATTTTGGGTTCGTTCTTGAGACTTAAGGTCACGATGTGAAGTGCTACAAATCAATCTCGGCATTGAGGTAGGTTATCGCTTAACTCTTTTAGACTGGTCTGGGGTAGTTAAATAGTATACAAAATGCATGTTAAGGGTATAACGCCCCGAGTCTGTACTCCGGACGCTACATGGTGCTCATAATCTCGAAGGACCACAAGCTAATCCATGACAGGTACCTGCTGCAATAACTGTGTAATAAATACTATAATGATTGCAGAAATAGGCGAAAACATATGCCATAAGGTTCAAATCTGTAAATGAATCTGAATGTGGTATCAAAATATCAAAACTGAATATAAGTATTGAAAAACTGAACAACTGTCTGAAAATATGAAAACGCTCAGCTTACACGTCAATTTAGTGCAAGGCGGTCGTCTTCAATATATTTACCCAACTTTGGAGTCAGGGTCGAATCCACAAGGAACAATGTGAGTGGCGATTAAACTAGTTTGAAACTAAAGCTACAAGTTAAATTCAAACAAATAATACGAAAAGATAAAATGGGTTTTTTTTTATGATCAACAAATAATTGTTGGTCACTTTAGTTTCAGTGTTTGTAATCACGAGTTTATGGAAAACCAAAATTATGTTCACTATGGGTTTTGGTACTTGACAGATGCTAATAGTGATTCAAGATTCTCACGATAGGTAGGAATAACAGATTGTCTTTATCGAAGTTATGCCTAAATATTTCTCGACCTACTTAAGCATTTAATTACCTAATCCTCTCGGACTTAGGGAATTTATATTCACTGACCAGACTTCACCTCAGGTTAATTAACCTTGTTACAGCGTCAATTATTAAATGGAAGGTTGGTAGCTTCCAATTCCTTATCAATAATTCACTTTCTACTATGTCTGATTTCTTATCTCAAGCAAATCAAAGTAGGTGCTATCTATCATTTACAACCAATAGACAATAATTAAAACCTTAGAATTATCAAGGAGTCCTATTACCTTTAGAATTATGAACACTTAGCAACTTAACAAGACCTAACCCATAGATCCCATAATTCGGGTTAAAGGAATTTAGCCGCTCATGATGTAATAGTCGAAACAACTAGTTATATTTATGATTTGAAAGATAAAGTTACCACAAGATAATTAGAAACTAGAGATTCTCAGGTTAGATCACAATAGTAATCCTAAAATAATGATGATAATCTCTTCAAAGTAATTGCTTGTTCAAGTCAGGAAACTAGAGAGAGAAAATATCAAAATACGTGTCTCCAAAAGATGTTCAGAACTCCCTAGAAAACCCTAAACAATGCTTTAAATAGTTTACCCTAATTATGGAAACAAAATCATAGAGTACAGCAATTTCTCGGATAGGTGACGCCATTCGTGATGCCTTATCAAGAGGCTGACGAGATCACAAATGTCGTTAACTCCACTTTGATTTTGACATTCGCTGCCTTAGGCTAACGATGAACTGTGATGGCCTATCAGATCTTTGATGACTTATCATGAATGTTGTCACTTATCTACCTTAGCTCCCATGTTCTGCCTTATACTGACGACAATTTTGACAACCTATCAACTTCTTGATGGCTTATCACAAAATATCATCACAACTTTCAGCTGAGGTCCATTCTCTGTCTAAGGGTGACGATGCAATTGATAACTTATCATAGGGCTAACGACTTATCATAAATGTCATCAGCCACACTTCTCTTCGAATTACTTCAGATTTTAAGTCCTTTGCTTCCATCCTTGTTGGTTCTCTTGCATCATAGCTTCTATTTCAAAATCAAATAACAAACAATCAAAAACGACAAAATTTGCTTAAGACTTTGAAATAATTCTTAGTTAAAAGCCTCAAATATGTTAGCAATTAGCTCACACATCAAAATACTCTAGTCTGAAAAGTCTCTAACTGTCTGAACTGTGGAGTTGATGGGACAAGCCCCCAACTAACTCCATTTACTAAAATAAAACTGAAGTACTATAAATAAGATGCATATCCTCGAACTACGAGGACACCACTACTCTGAAAGCTGAGAACCTGTATTGCTACTGAACCTATGATATAAGACATCATAGCATAAAGAAAAGCATGTGTCAGTACTTTGAATGTACTGGTATGCTCAGTGAGGTAGGCTGATAGGCATGGGTTTATGTGCATGCTCAATAATAACTGAATAACATGAGTATGACTGAGTAGGAGTACATACATGATTACATAGACTGTATCTGAGATTGTGCTAATACTGAGTACTGAATCTAAATACTGATAACCGATATCGATTTTATGAATACTGTATTACTGATAATCTAAAAGACTGTATCTGATAATTTTGAATACTGTGGAACCATAATGAGTTTTGTACTAAGCTGAGTGAGTATGTTTGATAGTCCTAAATCTGTAGAACTAAATTGAGTTCTATTCTGAGATAGAAACCGGAATTTAGATTGTGGGAGGTAATCATCTAACCGACATGCCCCTCTCTAAACTTATTGGGGTCTAACCTGTAACCCAGTTGGAAGGGTGTCAATACCGTGCCACGGGTAAAGACAACTGAAGAGATACCCTCATCTGGCAGGTACTATAATGAGAACGATGGAACCCTTAACTGACAGGTTAGAACACCTCAGCAACCCTTAACGCTGGCTACGTAGTTCTGGAATACAAGGATTGCTTCTATGGATCACACCCTCTACTGGAAGGTGAGTCCCTATCCTTGGGTTCACTCGGTGCTGAATCCTACTCCCAACTGAATAGACATTCTAAACTATACTAGGCTTGACTGAACTGGGCTGATTCTGAGTTCACTAAATTTTCCTAAGTTTTGTACTGACTGAATTCTACTAATCGTGACATGACTGATTCCACTCTGTGACTAACCATGGCTCTAGACAAGCAACTAAATTTTTGGGTACAAGTACCCTCAGGACTCAATAGCATAAATTAAGAGACATGGCACAACTTGAAGCATATAAACTAAGTACTTGATCATCATTCATTCATTGGGGCATTTTGACAAACACTTGCACAATACAACTTACACATAAGCTATCTTGACATGATTTCATTCTCTTAATAGTTCACATGGACAATTTATTAAGCACTTGGTGAGCACAATATATTCACATAGTATTGAAGAACAGGTGAGCATCATAATTCAACTCTAATTTCACAATTCAAGGGTTTATCATGGATTCATATGAATCTACACACAGAATGATCAATTTCACATGAAATATATATATAATTATGAATTAGGAACTTAATCCAAAAAGCAATCATGGATACACTTTAATTCGAAACATGGAAATTATAAAATCAATTACTTGAAGTTCAAAAGAGATTCTTAGACTCCAAGGGTGGAAGGAACCTTTGGATAAATACTTTACATACCTTTGTTGAAGAATTTCTGAAAGTTTATGCTGGAATATTGTGCCCTTGATTTGAAATTGAAGCTTCTAGGGTTTCGTTCTTGAGATATTTTGAGAAAGAATGACTATATTTGCTCTAAAGGGTGTTTAATTTCATGTTTTAGGGGATGAAGGTCAAGGGAAAAAGACCTAAATACCACCAAGAATACGGTCTTTTAATGACTGAAAACTGAACCATCGACGCACAGACTGATGCACCGCATCATTGGCATAGATGCGATAGCCAACGTGTTGCGTCGAGTCCATGTTGACTCACTGGAAATTGACACTGGGAGTTGGGGAAAACATTTATCAATGGATAGTCGATGTGGCGTGCCAAGATCGCATTGATCCACTATTTTAAGATTCCAAAAGAACTTCAAACGAAGTTCGAAAATCCAAAACTTGTCTAGAAACACCTACGGAATTCTTGATCATGAATCAATCTAAACATCAACATTTAATGGACGTAAAGGTTGTGAAATAAGATTTCCAACCTCTGTAGGCTAAAATGACACTAAGTTTGAGTACTTAGCTAAAATGTTCCAAATCTGAGACCCCTTGACAAGCCTAAAGGACTGAATTAAGCTTAGGATTTTTGCGGGGTCTTACATTATCTCCCCCTTGGGAACATTTATTCTCGAATGAGACTACTAAGACTGAGAATATAGAGAGACTGGACTTAGACACTGGGCATGCACAACTGAAGTATGGTTTCATGACTGATATCAATGATACATAGAATTATCAGACTAACCATGCATATCTGATGCATGAGTACATAGCTGAATATGATTCATGATTGCATAACTGGGAATACTGATAAGCTGAGTTTCTCACACTGGACATGCATATCTAATGCATGAATACATAATTGAACTGGTTTATGAACTTATAACTGAATATGCAATGGTAACTAGTACCAAGTTTATAACTGAAATCTGAAGATGAAACTGAATAAGATTAAGTAAAAATACTACCTTGAGTTGAATCTGAGTTTATGGAGAAGACGTGAGGTTACTTGGTCCGCATATCTTTTTTTGCTTCCTAAGTAGCTCCCTACCGAATTGATTCCGTCGTAGAACTTTGACTAGATGGACTTCTTTGTTCCTCATCCTATGAATATGATAATCAAGGATTTCAACTGGGATCTCTTCATAAGAGAGGTTGTTCTGAACGTCTATGCCCTCTATGGGGATTTCGGATGATGGTTCACCTATGCATTTCTTTAGCAAGGAGACATGAAACACTGGATAGACTGAAGATAGATCTGAAGGTAACTCAAGCTCGTAAGCTACCTTTCCAAAACGGTTGTGAATTCGATAAAAACCGACATATCGGGGACTAAGTTTCCCCTTCTTGCCAAACCGCTTCACTCCTTTCATAGAAGAGATCTTCAAGTACACTTAGTCACCAATCTCAAACTAAAATCCTTTCTACGCACATCTGCATGCGATTTCTGCCGGCTCTGAGCTGTCTTAAGTGTTTCCCTGATTAACTGGACTTTCTCTAAGGTATCAAATACCAAGTCAGGCCCTACCAATGCGGCCTCACCCAGTTCAAACCAAACAATAGAAGACCTACACCTCTGCCCATAAAGCACCTCAAATGGAGTCATCTGAATACTGGAGTGGTAGCTGTTGTTATATACGAACTCAATCAAAGGCAAGTGGTTATCCTAACTACCCTTAAAGTCTATCGTACATGCTCGTAGTATATCCTCTAAAGTATGAATGGTCCTTTCTACTTGACCATATGTTTGAGGATGAAAAGCTATACTGAGGTGAACTCGGGTACCAAGAACATTTTGGAATGCTTTCTAAAAATGAGAGGTGAACTGGGTACCTCTATCTGAGATAATGGACAATGGAACATCGTGCAATCTGACCAACTCCCTAATATAGAGTTTGGCATAATCCTGGGTTGAGTAGGAGGTATGGACTAGAAGAAAATGAGCTAATTTTGTCATCTTGTCTACGGTGACCTAAAATGAATCATGTTGACGACGAGTACGAGGCAAACCCATCACAAAGTCTATGTTTACTTCTTCCCATTTCCAGGTGGGAATACTGAACTCCTGCATGGACCCACTAGGCTTCTGATGCTTAATCTTAACCTGCTGACATATTGAACACTTGGCCACAAACTCTACAATGTCTGTTTTCATTCCACTCCATGATTAGATCTCCCACAAATCACGGTACATATACGTGGCCCCTAGATGAATATAGTATCATACACCATACACTTCTATAAGAATTCACTACTTCAAGTCATCTACACTGGCATACACAGACAACCCTGACAATGCAAACCACCATCTCGCCCTTAGGATAAAACCTCTACCTTATGATTTCTAACTAATTTCTTCAACTAGACTAGATTGGGATCCCTATACTGCTTTTCCTTCACTTTGGAAACTAGGGATAATTCTGAGCTACTCTGCACCCATACGTAACCTTCTGCCTAATAGACTAAAAGAACACCTAGTCGGGCTAGCTGATGAACTTCCTAGGCTAACTTCTTCTTACTGTAATCAATGTGGGCAACACTACCCATAGACATTCTACTAAGAGCGTCAGCCACTACATTGTCCTTGCCCGTATAATATAGAACACTTATGTCGTAGTCTTTCAATGACTCCAACCACCTTCTCTGACAGAGGTTGAGGTCTTTCTAAGAGAACACATACTGCAGGATCTTATGATCAGTGAACGCATCAACGTGTATATCATACAAATAGTACCTCCAAATCTTTAAGGCAAACACTACTGCTGCTAACTCAAGATCATGAGTAGGGTAATTATTCTCATGGGGTTAAGCTGCCTAGAGGCATAGGCTATGACCTTACCACTCTGCATCATAACACACCCCATGCTAACTCTAGAGGCATCACAATACACAATAAAGCAATCTGAACCATCTGGTAGGGTTAAAACTAGAGTTGTAGTGGGTTGAGTCTTCAACTCCTGAAAACTCTTTTCACAAGAATATGACCACTGAAATTTGACTTTTGTCTGAGTCAATCTAGATATAGGGGATGCAATAGACAAAAATCCCTCAACGAACCATCGGTAATAGCCGGCCAAACCTAAGAAACTTTTGGGGATCAACTTTAATGCCATCACCAAAAATTATATGGACAAGGAAAGCTACTGACCTTAGCCAAAATTCACACTTACTAAATTTGGCAAATAACTGATGGTTTCTGAGAGTCTACAATACTATTCTGAGATGGTCTGCATGATCGTGTTCACTATGAGAGTAAACAAAAATGTCATCTATGAAGACTATGATGAACATGTCGAAGTACTTCTTGAACACACGGTTCATCAAGTCTATGAAGGCTGCTAGGGCATTGGTAATCACAAAGGACATAACTAAAAATTTAAAGTGATCATACCGAGTTCTGAAAGCTATTTTTGGGATATCATATTCCCTGACTCTAAGCTGATGATAGCCTGATCTGAGGTCTATCTTAGAGAAATAACTGGCACCCTAAAGTTGGTCAAACAAGTCATCGATTCTAGGGAGTGGAAACTTGTTCTTGATCGCAACTTTATTTAACTGATGGTAATCTATACACATTCTGAGGGAACTATCTTTCTTACACACGAATAACACTGGTTTGCCCCATGGGGAAATACTAGGTTTGATGAATCCCTTATGTAAGAGATCCTTTAGCTGCTCTTTTAATTCTTTGAGTTCCTCTGGAGCAATTTTGTATGGTGGGATAGCTATGGGCTGAATATCTGGAAGGAGATCAATTTCGAAATCAATTTCCCTTTTGGGAGAAACTCTAGGAAGGTCTTCGAGAAACACATCAGGGAATTCACATGCTACTGACACTGAGTCAAAAGTAGGGGTTTCTGAACTAGAGTTCTGGACTCGAACGAGATGGTAGACACATCCCTTAGCTATCATTTTTCTAGCCCAAAGGTAAGAAATAAGTTGACCCCTAAGTGCTGAAGTGCTACCCCTCCACTCTAGGATGGGTTCACTTGGAAACTAAAATTGGATAATTCTGTTTCTGCAGTCAACTGAGGAATAGCAGGAATGAAGCTAATTTGTACCGAGATGACATTAAAATTAGTCATTTCTAATTTGACTAAGTCTGCTAAAGTGACTTTTTGAGATATCATAATCAGATAGTTCCAGTATACCCACCAGGCTATGATAGATTAACCCACAGGGGTAGAGACTAAGAAGGGCTCTGCTAGTATTTTGGGACTAACTCCAAAATCTACTGCTATATAAGGAGTAACAAAGGACAAAGAATCTCCTGGATCTAGCAAATAAAAAATATGTAAATGACAAACTTGTAACATACCAGTGACTACATTAGGAGAACTTTCTTGATCTTGTCGGGACTAAAGAGCATAGAGTCTGTTTGGGCGCTGCTGACTGGTGGCACTAGATGAGGCACCTTGCTAATTTGGGCAACCGGACTAAGCTGGGGGACAGTTATTCTAACCCTAAGAACCTGACTAGGGATAATCTCTGACTTTGTGGCCTGACTTGTCATACCCAAAATACACATTGTTGCCTGCTCTATAGATAACCTGGTGGTTTCTACCGCACTTCTGGCAAAGGGGATTGGTATGGGCACTACTAACACTGCCCTGAGTTTAGAGACTGACGCCCTATCTCTGTTGCCATCTCTAAATTTTGGAACTGGAGCATTGGTTGAGGAAGGAGCTAGAATTGAAGATTTTGGGCAAAATTGAGAACGATTCCCACCCTCCGACTTAGGATGCGCAAAGTTAAAACTACCTGTTCTTACTCTCTTATTCTTTCTCTCTTTCTATTTATCCTTGGCTTTCTGTATTTGCTGAGCATAGACCATGAGCCTGGCTATGTCCATCTCCCTAATAAGCATTGCAGTCCTTCACTCTTGGATCATGCTGCTAGACACCCCTGACACAAACTTACTCATCTTTGCTCTGCTATCTGCTATAACATCTTAACATATCTAGCTAACTGAGTAAACTTGAGAGAATACTCCTGTACTATCATATTGACCTGCTTCAGGTTGATAAACTCTAAAACTTTCACTTCCCTCAACTCTAGAGAGAAGAACCAATCTAAAAAAATAACTGTAAACTCCTCCCATTCTATGGACCCTATATCTGCGGCCTTTTCTGCCTTCCACTATTTGAACCATGATTGAGCCACATCCTGTAACTGATATGCAGCTAACTCAGCACTCTCAACAATATTCACTCCCATGATATCAGTAACTTTCTGCACCTGATCAAGAAATTCCTGAGGGTCCTCATCTGACTTAGACCTGGTAAACGATGAAGGGTTCATTCGGGTGAAGTCCCAATTTTTGGCAGTAGTAGTGTTGGCCACTGGGTTAGCCAGAACGGTAGTTTGGCATTCATTCTGGGCTACCACAGAATGAGTTTGGGTGGTGAAGGTTTCTCTGAACTCCACGTGGGAGACATGCTCGCCCAAAGGATCTTGATGGATGGGCTGAGGGGTTAACTAGTCTCTCATTCCTCTTCCTCGAGTCCTCTTTAAAGGCATATTCTATAAATGGAAGAGAAGCTAGGATTAGAAAGAGAGTGTAACTGGAGCTCATCCTCACTCGCACGACATAAATATTGAAAAAAAGGAAACTTTTCCTAAAACATCTCATAGCCTCCTGTCCATAAGTGTGGCACGCAACACACCCATGCACAAGACTATACTAGATGCGGCTTTTCGACTTCCTAGGACACTGTTGAACCTTAGGATTTAAGACCTAGATTGTAACGCCTCGAGTCTGTACCCTGGATGCTAAACAGTGCTTGTAATCCCGAAGGATCGCAAGCTAATCCATGACTGGTACCTTCTGTAATAACTGTGTAATAAATATTGTAATGATTACAAAAATAGAAGGAAACATATGCCATAAGGTTCAAATCTACAAATGAATCTGAATGCGGTATCAAAATACCAAAACTGAATATAAATACTAAAAAGCTGAACAACTATCTGAAAATACTCTAGTCCGAAAAGCCTCTAACTATCTAAACTGTGGAGTTGATAGGACAAGCCCCCAACCAACTCTATCTAGTAAAATAAAATTGAAGTACTATAAATAATATGCATTTCCTTAAACTACAAGGACTCACCACTACTCTAAAATTTGAGAATCTGTACTGCTAAGGGTGCTCGATAGCTGTGTGTCTATACCTATGATATAAGACATCATAGCACAAAGAAAAGCATGCGTTAGCACTTTAAATGTACTGATATACTCAGTGAGGTAGGTTGATAGGCATGGGTTTATATGCATGCATAATAATAACTGAATAACATGAGTCTGATAGAGTAAGAGTACATGCATGAATACATGGAGTGTAACTGAGATCGTGCTACTACTGAGTACTAAATCTGAATACTGATAATCGATATTTGAGTTTACAAATATTGTATTGCTAATTATTTGAAAGACTGTATTTGATAGTTTTGAATACTATGGAACCATACTGAGTTCTGAACTAAGCTGAGTGACTATGTCTAATAGTCCTTAATCTGTAGAATTAAACTGAGTTCTTTTCTGAGACTGAGACTGGAACTGAGACTGTAAGAGATAATCATCCAACTGATATGCCCCTCTCTAAACTTATTGGGGTCCAACCTATAACCCTATTTGGAAGGGTGTTAATACCGTGCCATGAGTAAAGACAACTGAAGAGATACCCTCATCTGGCAGGTACTCTAATAAGAACGACAGAACCCTCAACTGACAGGTTAAAACACCTTATCAACCCTCATTTGGCAGGTTTAATGTCTCAACCTATGCTGGCTATGTAGTTCTAGAATGTAAGAATTGCTTCTAAGGATCACACCCTCTACTGCAGGTGAGTCTCCATCCTTGGGTTCATTCGATGCTGAATCCTACTCCCAACTGAATAGACACTGAACTGATTTTTAAACTGTACTAGGCTTGACTGAACTGTTACTAATCATACTGTATAACTAAACTGAACTTATTTTACTAACTGAACTGGGCTGATTCTGAGTTCACTGAATTTTCCTAAGTTCTATACTAACTAAATTCCACTAATCGTGACATGACTGATGCTACTCTGTGACTGACCATGGCTGTAGACAAGCAACTACATTATCGGGTACAAGAACCCCCAAGACTCGATAGCATAAATTAAGAGACATGGCACAACTTGAAGCATATAAGCTAAGTACTTGATCATCATTCATTCATTGAGGCATTTTGACATACACTTGAACAATATAACTTGCACATAAGCTAGATTGACATGATTTCATTCTCTTAATAGTTCACATGGACAATTTATTATGCACTTGGTGAGCACAATATATGCAAATAATATTGAACAATAGGTGAGCATCATAAGTTAACTCTAATTTCACAATTCAAGGGTTTATCATGGATTCACATGAATCTGCACACATATTGATCAATTTCACAAGAAATATATATATAATCATGAATGTGGAACTTATTCCAAATAGCAATCATGGATACACTTTAATTCCAAACTTAGAAATTATAAAATCAATTACTTAATGTTCAAAAGAGATTCTTGGACTCAAAGGGTGGAAGGAACCCTTGGATAAACACTTTACATACCTTTGTTGAAGAATTTCTAAAAGTTTATGGTGGAATCTTGTGCCCTTGATTTGAAATTGAAGCTTCTAGGGTTTTGTTCTTGAGAGATTTTGAGAAAGAATGACTATATTTGCTCTATAGGGTGTTTAATTTAATTTTTAAGGGGTTGAGGATTGAGGGAAAAAGACCCAAATACCCCCAAGAATGCGGTCTTTTAATGACTAAAAATTGCACTATCGATGCACAGACCGAGACGCCATGTCGTTGGCATCGATGCGATAGCCAACACATTGCATTGAGTCCATGTCGATTCACTAGAAATTGGCGCTGGAAGATAGGAAAAACATTTATCAATGTGATAGTCAACATGACGTGCTAAGATCATGTTGATCCACTATTTTAAGACTCCAAAAGAGCTTCAAACGAACTCCAAAAAATTCAAAACTTGTCCGAAAACACCTATAGATATTCCTGATCATAAATCAGGCTAAACAGAACATTTAATGGATGTAAGGTTAAGAAATAAGATTTCTAACCTTCATAGTCTAAAATGACACTAAGTCTGAGTACTTAGCTAAAATGTTCTAAAGTCTGGGACCGCTTGACAAGCCTAAAGGACTGAATTAAGCTTAGGATTTTTGTGGGGTCTTACAAAGGGGATGGGAACTAATAATGAAATTGGCTATCTTAATGTGTTGTGAATGTGTAGGGGACTATATGTTATTCGATTATTAGTTTTGATATATTTTGTGATATGTGTGGTGTGGTGACATGTCAGGTGACCTTAGTCGTAAGGTGTCCAGTAGATGGTAGTTGGGTTTTCTATCTTAGTTACTACTTCGTGGTACAAGTCGTTAGTGGTGGTGATGAGTCATTAGGATGAACCTTAACAAAATCAGTAACTTAATGGCTTGCTTTGTCTCTGTGTATGAGTGGCTCACTAAGAACCATAAGGATAAGTTACGAGTAACAGGATTGAATCGTATCTTTCCCAGTGTCGAATACCTTGGGTTCTATCTTGGATATGGCTAGACCATATGAGTTGTATGGTTAGGTCATGAATGAGATAATGGAGTCATAAGAAGGATAGTGTATGGGTGTCTAAATCACTGCCTAGATACGACTCGTGGCTATAAGTCATATGATGTGGTGATGAGTCATTGGGTTGACTCGTAACCAAAGATGACATTTTTACAACTTTTAAGATGAGGGTATTCTGGATATTTTCCACTTTAAGTACCTTTGATACCAAGACTTAAAAATTTCCTTGGGACCTCATTAACATATCATTCCTAATAAAACACTCTCATATTCTCTCTCAAACTCTCTGTTCAAGCTAAAGCTAGGGTTTTATCAAGCTAACCAATTAGGGGCTTTCAAGGGTGATTTCTCTTCGTACTTGTTGGTGTCTAAGTCATGTTACTCTTCCCTCACTATAAATTTTGTAAAAGCATGTGATTTAAAGTTTTATTCATGGAGTATTGATTTAGGGTTTGAACTATGGGTTGATGGTTTTGATATAAATTGTTTAAATTTTTCTTTCAAGTTTATGAAACTATCATGCTTAAATTGATGGTTATTGACTTCATTGGGATACATGGGAATGGTGGAGGGAAATAGAGTACAATGGGATCCCCAAAATTCATTGTCTTGGTATGGAAATTTAGTAATAAACTAAACCCATTCGTATAATTGATTTTGGCTTATGTATAATTACTCGGCTTGGATTGTTTCTTGAAACTAATAAATGGTTTAAATGGTTAAATGGTTACGGTTGGTTGTGAAAACCTTGTGGGGTACACAGGAATCCCCTAAGAGATTATTTAATGAAAACCTTATGGGGTACATGGGAATCCCCCAAGAGATTGTATAATGAAAACCTTGTGGGGTACATGAGAGTCCCCCAAGTGATATTAATAATGGAGTCTGCGGGTTGGCTTAGTGACATTGCTTGCAAGACATAATCGGTATGAAAATACTATTTTATAATGCCTTAACAATTGACTCCTAAAGTTGGTGTTCTGGTTATGTGCTAAATGTTTTAATTGGGCAATAATGGAGGTTGTGATAACTAGCTGTGAAGGTGTGAGTTTGAAGGACGGATACTAGAAACTCATGTTTTTAGACATAAGGGTTAGTCTTAGTGACCTTATGCCTGCGGGGTACACGGTAATTCCCAAGGTCTTTACTTGTATATATGAATCATAGATGGCAAAGTGTATATAAAAATCTCTAACCCCCCTGATATCTCTAATTTATGCGACAACACATGTACCGAGGAACATTCAAGGGGGTAATACTAGACCCATATAGACCATGGGTAGATTTATAATGGTGAAGCTACACAATTTAGGTTAAGGTATTAAAGGCATGCGAAACCTTGTTCCCTATTCTAGCATGATGTATATGTATATATGTGATTGCATATAGTTATTTGACTTGATTTTGAATTGATGGAATTATTTTACCTTTATCCCTAAGTTACATGCCATCGCTCACTTTGTTAACCATCTTTGGGACCTGTACGCCTATGCGAAGCAGGAACTAGCCATACTTTCATTCCTCCTGCTCAGTGACTTGGATTTGGGGACAACTTTTAAGTCAGGTTGAAGTGGTGAGCTTCCATACTTATGAAGACCCTATTTCCTGCTATAAATTTATTTATATCATTTATATTTCTATGGTTTCAGTTTGGTCTATGGTCGGGGGTATTTTTCGACTAAATAGACTTTGATTCTAGTTAGTGGCTTTGTTGGACTACTATAGACATGAATGGTGTTGGTATTAGTGCTAGCCTTGGTATTGGTATTGGTATTGGCATTGGGATTGGTATTGGATGATTAATTAGTTGTGTCTTTCAATTTTGATTTTGGACTTATTATCTTGTTCTTAATTTAATATTATCTTATCAATATTATATGTTTGGAATTCATCCTACATGCGGTGTAGGGCGATTAATGGTTTGGTTACTGCGGGTGGTCTCCTGTCCTGGTTGGACTTAAGATACCCAACATTACTAGGCCCTAGTTTGGGTTGTGTAAGATTGGTATCAAAGCCCTTGGTTCATGGTAAATTGAGTGTCCACAAAGCCGTGTGAAGTAGAGCCTCTTTTAAGAGTGTGTAGTGCGCCACATTATTATGGGAGAGGCTACAAGGAATTTATATTTATTTCTCTTCCTTGTGTTCTATTTTTGGGCTGTAGAGTCTAAGGTCCTAAATTTTTCTCTAGTTCCTATTTTTTGTCTTTTCAGATCATGCTTCCCAGATTATATGAAGTTCATGAAAACTCCTTTATTCCACCTAAGGACAATGTTGTTGGGGCACGTCCTACTTATGAGGTCCAGACCCAGTCTAGGGGTCCAGTTCCTGATTGCCCATCTAGAGTTCCACTAGTTTAATCTAGTCCTTATCGAGCTCCTTAAGCTGAAGTGATAAATGAAGAATTTCATTAGTCTATTTATATATTGGCTCAGTTGGTAGATCCTCAATCTGAGTGTGGTACTTTTGTTACTCCATCTTCTGAGGCTATAAAGGTTGGATAGTTCATGAGGTTGAATCCTCCAACCTTTACTAGAGTTAAGATCGAGGAGGATTAAATTTTCCTTGATGAGATGGAAAAGATGTTTGGTGTGATGCATGCCACTAATATAGAGGGAGTTAATTTCCCTGCCTACCAATTGAAGGATGTGGTGTATCTATGGAATAAGATATGGGATATTTCAAGGGGTGATAATGTTGAGTCAGCCCTGTGAGATGATTTTTCTAATGCTTTTCTAGACTACTTCTTTCCTAAAAAATTAAAGAAGGCAAAAGCAAAAGAATTTGTAAGCCTGAAGCAAAGTATGCCTTGAAGTTTCACCAGTTATCTCTGCACACTTCGGAGTTGGTTTGTAGCATGAGGGCTAAAATGAGAAGTTCACTTTCGGGTTATCCTGAGACTTGATTTTGGAGAGTAAGGCTGCCTTGTTAAATACGGAAATTTATATCTCTAGGTTGGTTGTGTACATGGTACAAGTTGAGAAAGATAAGAAGAAGCAGACAGAAATAATGGAAAGGTAGAGAAAAAAGTAAAGATTCTCAATGCCAATTAACCATACTATCACCAGATGATATTTTTAGGGTGGCAACAGTTATAGGGCACAGGGTGCCCAATCTCACACTAGGAGGCCCAATTAGCTCTATCATATCTTTCTTATAGGATTTCTGCTTGATTGTATTAGGGTTTCTATGATGAGGCAAGGGAGAAGTACTTCAACTATGGTCAGCCAGGGCATATGCTTAGAAAATATCTAGTGGCCAAGGCTGTTTCTAGGGCAAACACGGTTTTGGTTGCCTATTTTCTGCTCCAGCACAAAAGGGTGCACCATCTGGATCCAACACTGGTCAAAACTGACTCTATGCTCTTACTACCTGCCAGGAGAATGAGGCATCGCTTGATGTTGTTACTGGTACGTTGAAAGTCTTTTCCTATAATGTTTACTATTTACTTGATTTTGGGTCCACTCTATCTTATATACCCTATTTATGGCTACACATTTTGGTTTTGATCCCGAGTGTATTTTGGACCACTCTTCTATTTCTACCCTGGTGGGTGACTCCATGATTGCTAGAAGAGTCTATAGGGGTTGTATGGTATCTGTGGGTGGTCAGGAGACTTCGATGGATTTGTTTGAATTAGACATGGTTGATTTTGATGTCATATTAGGGATATCTTTGTTGCACTCATGCAACTCTTCCGTAGATTGTTGAACTCGTAAGGTCATCTTTGAATTTCCTAATGAGCCGGTTATTAAGTAGGAGGGTGGTTCCCTAATGCCTAAGGGGAATTTTATACCGTATCTTAGAGCCCGAAGATTAATCTCCAAGAGGTTTCATCTGGTCTAGGTTAAAGATTCTAACTCGGAGGGTCCTTTTATACATTTTATAACGGTGGTGAATGAATTTTCTGAGGTCTTTCCTAATGACCTTCCTGGTGTCTCTCCCAATAGAGAGATTGATTTTGGGATTGATCTTATTTTGGACACTCGTCTAATCTTTATTCCCCCATATAGAATGGCTCCAGCTGAATTAAAGGAGTTTAAGGAGAAATTAAAGGATCTTTTAGATAAGGGTTTCATCCGTCCACGTGTGTCCCCATGGGGTGTACTAGTATTGTTCATACGAAAGAAGGCTGGGTCCCTTCGGATGTTCATTGATTACTGACAGTTGAATAAGGTAACAGTAACTAATAAGTACCCTATTCCAAGGATACATGATTTGTTTGATCAGTTTCGGGGTGCTAATTTTTTCCCCAAGATTAATCTTTGGTCTGGGTATTATCAGCTAAAGATAAGGGAGGTAGATATCTCTAAGACTGCCTTTCGTACCTGAAATGGGCTTTTTAAGTTCTTATTCATGTCTTTTGGGTTGACTAATGTCCCAATGACATTTATGAACTTGATGAATAGAGTCTTTCATTAGTTTCTAGATTTGTTCATTATTGTGTTCATAGACGATATTCTGGTGTACTCTAAGAGCAAGGTGGATCATGCAGATCACCTCCACATTGTATTGCAAACCCTAAAGGATCAGTAGCTGTATGCTAAATTTTCAAAATATAAATTCTGGTTGAACGCTTTCACTTTTCTGGGTCATGTCATTTCTAGTGAAGGGATCGTGGTGGAACCATAGAAATTTGTAGTGGTTAGGAAGTGGCCTAGACCTATGACTCCAACCGATAGTCGAAGGTAAGGGGTTTAGCTAGTTATTACAAGAGGTTTGAGGAATGCTTTTTGACTATTGCTGCCCCGTTGACTAAGTTAACTTAGAAAAAGGAAAAGTTCTTATGGTCTAATTCTTGTAAGGGTAGTTTTGAGAAGCTGAAGAATAACCTAACTTCGACTCCAATTTTGACCTTGTCGAAGGCACTGTGGTTTTGTGGTCTATTGTGATGCATCTCAAGTGGGGCTTTGTTATGTTTAGATGCAGTATATTAAAGTGATAGCTTATGCCTCCTGATAGTTAAAGGTGCATGAGAAGAATTATCTGACTCATGACTTAGAATTATTGGCTGTGGTGTTCGCATTGAAAATCTGGTGTCACTATCAGTATGGAGTTCATGTGGATATCTTTTCAGGTAATAGGATCCTGTAGTATATGTTCACTCAGAAGGAGTTAAATCTCAAGCTAAGGATATGGCTTGAGCTGCTCAAGAATTATGACATGAGCCTTCACTACCATCCAGGTAAAGCTAATGTGGTTGTTGATGCTCTTAGCAGGTTATCCATGGGAGTTGGGTTTATGTGGATGAAGGGAAGTGAGAGTTGGTGAAAGATATTTATCGGTTGGATAACCTTGGTGTTCATCTTTTGGACTCAGAAGATAGTGGTGTATTTGTTCAAGAGGTGGCACAACCATCTCTTGGTGTTGATGTGAAAGAGAAATAAGTATTACATCTTATTTTGGTGAAACTCAAGAGTGATATAGGTAGGCAGAAGGTGATGGCCTTTTAGATTAGCGATGATGGTACCTTGCGATATCAAGAGAGATTTTGTGTTCCTGATGTAGATAAACTATGAGAGAGGATCTTACTGAGGTATATGAGTCACATTATTCTATTCATCCTGGTTTGATAAAAATGTATCATGACCTTAAGGAGATGTAATAGTGGAACAATATAAAGCAGGGTGTGGCTAGTTTTATGGCTAAGTGCATAGTGTGCCAACAAGTGAAATTTAAGCACACAAGGCCCAGAGGATTATATCAAGAAATTGAGTTGCCTATGTGGCAGTGGGAAGTGATCAACTTGGATTTCATTAACGGTCTTTCTCCATCTTGAAATTAGTTTGATTTGATCTGGGTCATCGTAGATAGGATGGCAAATTCTGCTCATTTCTTTCCAGTGAAGACAAAATTTTTAGCAGGGGATTATGCAAGGTTATACCTTTAAGAGATCGTGAATTTGCATTAGGTACCCATTTTTATCATCTCGAATCATGGTATGCAGTTTTCATCATACATTTGGTGGTCGTTTCAGAAAGGTTTGGGGACTATGGTGAGTCTTAGTATGGCTTTCCACTCATAGTCAGATGGGCAAGTAGAAATAACTATTTAGACATTAGAGGATATGCTTAGAGCATGCATGATTAACTATGGTGGTAGTTGGGTTGAGCATTTTTCTCTTATATAGTTCGTGTATAATAACAACTACCACTATAGCATTGGGATGGCTCCATTTGAGGCTTTGTATTATAGGAGGTGTAGGTCTCCTATTAGGTGGTTCAAATTTGCTGAGGCAGAGATACTTATCCTGAATTTGGTTCACCAAGAAATTAAAAAGGTGAAGGTGATTCAGGATAGCCTTAAAGCCACCCAAAGTCACCAAAATTCCTATACAAATATGAGGCATAGGAAGTTAGAGTTCGAGGTTAGGGATAGGGTGTTCTTGAAGGTATCTCCCATGAAGGGAGTGATGCAGTTTGGGAAGAAGGGGAAGCTCAGTCCCCGGTATGTTAGTTCGTATTTGGTTTTGAGAAGGGTTAGCAATGTTGTGTATGAATTAGTGTTGCCCTCTATTTTGAGCTTCATTCACCCGATGTTCCATATATCTAAGTTGTGGAAGTATGTTGGTGATTCATCGCAGATTGTTCTTATCAAGGATATTGCTATTTTGGATTTATTGTTTTATAAGAAGGTAGTTGAAATTTTGGATCAACAAGTTTGTCAATAGAAAACCAAGGATCTAGCTTCTGTAAAGGTTCTATGGAGGAACCATAAGATTGAAGAAGCTACTTAGGAAGTCGAAGAGGACATGAAGTCTAAGTGTCTATTCATGTTTTCTGCTCTGGAAGATCGTGTATAAGGGTATGCGTTATTCATAACACCTTTATTTTCTGACTTTATTAAAGAAAAGATTGATTTCCTTGATATGTTTATTTTCTAACTTAGTTAAAGGTAAGAGTAGAGATGTTTTGGGTTTAATTATGCCAGTCAATACTTTGTCCCATCATTCGAGGATGAATGATCCAAGTGGGGAAGAATTGAAACACCATGGATTATGGCCCTTGGAAAATTCTTGAGCCTTGAGCTCACTGTCTGAGTAACGACTCATGGGTCCTATATCGGGTTGACGAACCCTCCATGAGTCCTACGTCGAGAGGCTTGCCTCCATGGGTGTATACGAATGTTGTACGACAACCTCGTTCATCATCATCATCATCATCTTTTTATACATTGCACTTACTTTATTGTGTTTATGTTGTGATTAAAATTACCATTTTGAATGTTTAGGCCTTTATTTGTTCTATCTTCCGTTAATTATACTTGACTATCTTATATATACCTGCTCTTCCTTGTTTATTAGTGTTTGTGATATAATATATACCCGTGTTCTACCTCGTTGTGTTGTTGCAATATACGTGTTATATATATATTAGAACTGTTAGTGCAAGCGGTATAAGCTGCCATTGTGGCACATTTTCTTGTTGCAGATGATATACCCTTAGTGTGTATTTTTTATATGCTTTTTCTACTTTGATCGATCGGCCTATGATACCTACTAAGTACAACTGGACCATACTCACTCTTACTGTACCATTCTGGTGTAAATTTAGGTTTGGGTGCACCCCACGCTACTTGATATGGGTGTTTGTTGGAGATTTCACGGTAGTGGATGACTTTTAGGTATCCGAATGTCTTCTACTATCTTTTCTATCATTTGACTATTTGATTTCTTATGTACTTCATTTGGATTTGAGTTGTAATAAACACATTCTTATACTCTAGACATCTGGTTTAGGGAGTTATGGCTGCATTGTTGATTATATTTATTCTACATTTGTTATACTTATATGGTTCAACTTTATTCTAGAAGCCATACCTTGGGGGTACTTTTGTCTTTTCCCCTTTGTTTATCAGTTTAGGTGATGGGCTTACTCGTGAAGGTTAGCCATGATGAATGCCATCAGGACCCTTGATTTTAGGTTGTGATAAATCAGTGTCAGTGCTAGGTTCATTGGTCTCAATGGTCTAAGAACAGTATGTCTAATGGGGTCTCATAGATCGGTACGTAGAAGTCTGTATCTCTCTTTGATAGGCTATAGGATGGATTTAGAAAACTTTCCTTATTTTATTCCTTATTATGTGAACTTCTTATATACATTATGTTCTGAGTTATGTTTTATTTTTCTACACAGATGGTGTTGACTAGGTGCAGTGTGATCAGAGATGAGGATACTTCACCCAGAGGGCGAGCTTCGAGTCGTGGATGAACTCAAAGGAGTGGACACTCTCATGGATTAGCCCCATCTAGAAGGAGTGCTAGGGAACCTTCCCCCGAGACTCTTGTTGAGTATGTTATAGGTATTGGTTCTACTCCAGTTCCCCAATATTCTTCTATCTCAGTCTTAAAGGGATTGCTAATTTATTTATTGACTTTTTTGGAGGGTACTCTTTTGATTTTGCTTGGTATTCTCTCTTTTCCAAGTGTTGTACCTCCGCCTATACCAGATTCTAGTTATAGTGTTCCTATAGCCACGAGTATGGGTCCTTCAATTCCACCTACTTCTATTTTAGGTACTTCTCAAGCCTCGAGTATTATTTGTCCTTCAGTATGGATATTTGAGTATGGTGTTTCAAGATTAGGAGTTTGTTTTTCATCTATGTTACTTCCTCAGGTGGGGTCTTTGCTAGCTGGGCTTACTATGCCTCTTTCTTTTAAGCTATCCATGACACAGATGGTAGTATTTGGGGCATCTTTTCAGAGTATAGAAAGTTCGATGAGAATGCACAGACCTACCTCTCGAGCATCTTAAATAGGCACCAAAAGGATGCACTATACAATTTTAGAGTTGCTTTGTGTGTGATAAGTTTAGCCATATGGCCAAGAACTATCCCGACTGTATAGTTAGAGCTACTTTTATTTCAGTTGTGAGAGGTAGGGGTTTTACCGAACGTGCGAGAGGTAGAGGTAGCATAGCTCATGGTGTTTGTCGTGGGGTTATTTAGTTAGTTGGTGGTTATTAACAACGCTATGCTATACCAACCACACCCAAGGAAGAAACTTTAGATGCTGTGATCGTATTATAGTCCCTGGTTGTTTCAAATTTGCATTTTTGTTATTTGATCTCGGGTCAACTTTCTCCTATATGTCTACATATTTTACTTTGGGTTTTGATTCTATTAGTAAGACTTTTGCCATGCCTATTCATGTATCTACCCTTGTAGGAGATCCTGTAGTGGTGGATCAGGTGTACCCATCTTGTGCTGTGACTTTTTATGGTAATGAGACTTAGGTAGATTTTCTTATGTTAGATATGGTTGATTTTGATGGTATTTTGGATATGGATTTGTTGGCTCCTTATCATGTTGTCTTAAATTATTTTTCTTAGACCGTGACTTTAGCTTCGCTTTGTGTGCTAAGGATAACTTAGAAGGGTTCACTTCATCTCGGTCCTAAGAGTATTATATTTATGTTTAGGCTCGTAGATTGGCTGAGAGGGGATGTTTATCTTATTTGGTTCATATTTATGATACTAGTGTTGTTTTTAACTCTTTTTATAAATTTGTTTGTATTGTTAGTGAGCTATGGATGTGTTCCTTGTGTATTTGCCTGGCATTTCTTTGGATCGTGATATTGATTTTTCTTTTGATGTTGAGCTGAGCACCATGCCTATTTCAATTCCTCTTTATAGGATGGTCCCAATTGAGTTGAAGGAATTGAAGGATCAATTGCAGGAGTTTGTGGATAGGGATTTATCCGACCTAATATATCACCTTAGGGTGTGTCTGTCTTATTTGTAAAGAAAAAGGATAGGTCTATCTATATGTGTATTGAATATTAGCAGTTGAATAAGGTGATAGTTAAGAACAAGTATTCTCTTTTTTGTATTGATGATTTAGTTGATCAGCTTTAGGGTGCTGCAATGTTTTCGAAGATTGATTTAAAATCCGGTTATCACCAGTTGAGGATTAGAGCTTCAGATATTCCAAAGATAATTTTCAAACTCAATATGGTCACTATGAGTTCTTGGTCATGTTTTTTGGGTTGACCAATGCCCTTGCCGCATTTGTGTATTTGATGAATTGGGTATTACGATCATATCTCGACTCCTTTGTTATTATATTTATAGATGATATCTTGCTCTATTCCAAGAGTAAGGCTGAGCATGAGAATCATTTCTAAATTATGCTTCAGAGATTGAGGGATGACAACTTTATTCCAATTCTCTAAGTATGAGTTTTGGTTGGAGTAATTTTTTTCTTGGGTCATATGGTGACTAAGGAGGTTATTATGGTTGATCCAACTAAGGTTGTATTGGTTTATGATTAGGGTCGGCTTACTTCGCCTACCAAGATTTGGAGTTTTATTAGCTTGGTAGATTATTATCAGCATTTTGCTGAGGGTTTCTCATCTATTACAACTCCGTTGACCTAGTTGACTCAGAAAAAGATTCTTTTCAGTGGTCCGATGTATGTGAGGAGAGCTTTTGAAAGATTAAAGATTTTTAGACTTCAGCTTCTATCTTGACTTTACCCAAGAAGGGCATGGGTTTTACTATCTTTTGTGATACTTTAGGTGCTGGATTAGGTGCTATGTTGATGTAGGAGGGTAAGGTGATTGCCTATGCTTCTTGTCAGTTGAAGCCCTATGAAAGGAATTATCCTACCCCTGATTTGGAGTTGTGCACGATTGTTTTTTTCTTTACAGTTATGGAGGCACAACTTGTATGAAGTTTGTTGTGAGATTTTCTCAGATCCTCATAGCCTTCAATATTTCTTCACCCAGTGTGATCTTAATATAAGGCAGTGTCATTGGCTTGTGTTGCTTAAGGATTATGACTTGACTATTCTCTATCTTCCGAGCAAGGCAATGTGGTTGCAGATGCCTTGAGCCAGAAGTTGACTAGCATGGGTAGCATGGCTCATCTTTTGACCTAGGAGAGGCATTTGGCCTTAAAGGTTTAGTTTTTAGCTAACCAGATTGTTAGGCTTGATATTTCAACACCTGGGTGTAATTTGGCATTTATGGAGGCTAAGTCTTCTTTGATGGAGCAGATTCAAGCTCATTAGTTTGATGATGTAGGATTGAGATCTATTCGATATCAGGTGTTGAGTGGAAAGGAAAAGGAAGCCTTACTTGATTTAGATGGTGTTTTGAGGATTGGTGGCCGAGTTTGTGTGCCGAGAGTGGATGATTGGATTAAATTAATTTTTGGAGGAGGCTCATTGTTCCAGTTATTCTATCCATCCGGGAGTCAATAGGATTTATCGTGATTTAAGACTGCATTACTGGTGGGGTGGTATGAAGAAGGATGTACTAGATTTCGTAGCTCATTGTCTTTGTTGCTAGCAAATAAAGGCCGAGTACTTAAGACCTGGTGGATTGCTTCAGAAGTTACCCATTCTTGAGTGGAAATAAGAATTTCTGGATTGCTTTAGAGGTTACCCATTCTTGAGTAGAAATAAGAATGACTTACTATGGACTTCGTGACTAGATTTCCACACACTTCTCATGGTTTGGATAGAGTTTGGGTCATCGTGGATATATTGACCAAGTTTGTTTATTTCACTCTGACGCAAGTCCCCTTCAGTGCTGAGAGGTTGGCCTATATCTATATTTTTAAGATCTTACGCCTTCATAGTGTTCCAGTGACTATAATTTTAGATCAGGGTTGCGTGTTTACTTATCTCTTTTAGAAGACTTTTCAGGATGAGTTGGGTACTCAGGTTGATCTTAGCATAATATTTCACCCCCTGACTGATGGTCAGTTAGAGCGGACCATCAAGGTTTTGGAGGATATGCTCCGCGCATTATGATGGATTGGGGGCTAGTGGGAGCAACATTTGGTTTAGCAAGGTTTGCATATAATAATAGCTACTCTTCCAGTATCGATATGGCTCCGTTTGAGGCCCTGTATGGTAGGCATTTTCACTCTCTAATTGGTTGGTTTGATGTTTTTGAGGTTAGACCTTGAGGTAATAGAATTGCTTCATGAGTCCTTAGATAGAGTCCAAATCATTCAGGATAGACTTTAAGCATCTTAAAGTAGGCAGAAGTGCTATGCTGATCGTAGACTTCATGCCTTGAGGATTGGTTTTGGTGATCGTTTTTTCCTTCGAGTTTCATCCATGAAGTGTGTGATTAGGTTTGGAAGGAAGAGTAAGATTAGACCTAGGTATATTGGTCCATTTGAGATTCTTTGGATCGTTGGTGATATGGCTTATGAGTTAGCCTTGCCCCCAGATTTATCTATTGTACATCTAATTTTTCATATTTCTATGCTTCGCCGTTATATTCTAGATGAGGCTCATGTCATTCATTGGGAGTCGATTCAGCTAGATGAGAGGTTATCTTTTGTTGAGGAGTCGATTTCCATTTTTGGTTAGGGATGTTAGACAGTTGAGCTGTAGAATTATCTCATTGCTTTAGGTTTTGTAGCGACATCGACCGGTAGATGAGTCTACTTGGGAGGTTGAGTTTGATATGCATAGTTCTTAGCCCATGCTCTTTGTTGATTCAGATATTTCTTTGTCTTAGTTCGAGGATGAACTAGTTTTTAGTGGTGGATGATGTAACAACCTGAATTTTTATGAAATATATGAATTATGTGTTTCTATGTGATTTGACTATTTTATCCCTCCTCATAGTTGCATTGTGATATTTTTGGTGTGTGGGGGTGATTAGCACTATTACCAATGCATTTTGGTGTCATTTGTGCGATATTGCAGTTTTTTGAGGCTATGAGAGCCTAATTACGGACTTTTATGGTTATATTTTGATCCATGCAATGGATGGCTGAACGAAATGTGCTAGCAGATCCGGAACATCGATTTTAGGGTGGTAACATATTTGGTCTGGTTTTACTTTTAAATATTATTTTGACCCTTGGTTTGGAAAATTGTGATTTTGGGAATTAGGGATCAACTGTATGAAAACAACATCTTTTACAAAATCTGATATCCTCATTATGTCTAGTGCGTTGAGTAATGTGTGGTTACATAGTTCATTTGTGTAGATCGGATTCCGAATGAATACCGAGACCTTGGCTGAAACTTGGAAAGTTTCCAAGGTTTCAGTTGTCATCTGGCACCTCTGCGATCGCACCTCCTTGGATGGCAATCACACCTTGTGCAGAATAGGTAATGTGATTGCACTAAGGGTGTGGCAATCTCCATACTATCTTCTGAGTCCAGGGTGTGCAATTGCCATACCTGATGACATGGAATGGGCATAAAAAGACCTCTTAAGTCACGAATTAGGCTATTTTCCATCTTTTCTCTTGAGAGATAAACCCTAAAATAGTGTGAGAACTTAAAAATGAATCTTGCGGGTGCTTGGGAAGCTTGATTGACATCCCATTTATCAATTCTCTTACGGATTTAAGGTAAGAATTTACCCTTTTCTTTGTTTAAATTTCTTGATTAATTATTCAAAATTCCAAAACCTTAGGGCTTGATTTTAAACCCTAATTTCACTCTTTTTCACTTGAATAATTCTCCCAATCTAATAATCACTTGTTTTTCCTCAATTTCATCTTTAAAACAACTTCGACTCTTGATTTAAAAATGGATTACAAAGGTTTTACTCGATAAAGTTTAAAAATAATTTTTCTTCGATTTGGACCTTTCTTTTATCTTGATTGGACTTGGGTGTTCAGATGTAAATTCCTTAAAGTATGTGGAACCCATTTTTGAAATAAAGTTATGATTTTGCCCCCTTTTTTTGAAAACCTATTTAGGGGTCCGTTTTGACCCTGAAAAAAAGTAGGCAATATGGGTATCATTGGCCTTGTATTGACAGATTGATTCTATATTCCTTTGTTTTAGTTAATTTTTGGATCGTTCATGAAAAGTAAGGTCACGGTATGAAATGTTGCGGACTGGTTTCAGTATTGAGGTAGGTTATAGCTTAACTATCTCAGACTAGGCTAGGTAGTTAATTTGTATACAAAATGCATGATAAGGTGATTGGAACTAATCATGAAATTGGCAATTTTTATAAGTTGTGCCCATGTAGGGGCCTATATGTGTTTTGATTGTTTGTTTTGAGATATTATGTGGTATATATGACTATGTGGGCCCCTATATGATGTTGATTGCCTGAAATACATATGAATAATTATATTGTGTTGTTGGAATGCCTTTTGTGGTACCATTAGTGTATTATGTATTATGCATACTTTATTGGCATATGAATCATGTGGGAATTTATCATGGTTGGAAATAGCAAGTGAATAATTGGCTCATGTAATTGGTAAATTGGTTGGTTATGAAACACACATTTTGGTTGGTTGTGAACATTGCATCATCATTCTCATGACATCACACGTATGCTTTATATATTCGTGTTCTTGTTGAATATGGACTTGAATTGTGTCTTATGTTAAGTATGTGCTCTGGAAACACCAAAAATATTGAGAAATACTAGAATACTGGATTCTCTAAAAACATTGGGAACATCAGATTTTACAGACCTTCTCAGAGGGAGGTGCCAGAGATAAGTCATGGAAATTAGTAGTGAATATTGGATCTTATTTTCTTTGAAGGTTATGCCAGAGAAGAGTCATGGATATTATTTGTTTACGGGTTGACGAATCCTCTATGGGTCCTACATCTAAGGCTTGCCACTGTAGGTGTATATAGGGTAGTATATGGGTTGACGAACCCTCCGTGGATCCCATATCGGGAGACTTGCCTCTGCGGGTGTATACGGAGGTTGTACGACAACCTCGTGTATCTTCATCTTCTTCTTATACATTTCACTTACTTTACTATATTTATGTTGTGATTGAAATTGCCATATTAACTAGTTATGCCATTATTTGTTCTATCTTTAGTTAATTGACTATCTTGTATATACATGCTCATCATTGTTTAAGTGTATGAGATATAATGTATACTTGTGTTCTACCTGGTAGTGTTGTTGCAATGTACATGATGTATATATAATAGAACTGTTAATGCAAGTGGTGTAGGCTACTGTTGTGAGATATTTTCTAATTGTAAGTGACATGCCATTAGTGTGTATTTTGTATGTCTTATTTCCTACTTTACTCGGCCGGCCTATGATACCTATTAAGTAAAAATGGACTGTAATCACTCCTACTATACCCTTCTGGTGCAGATTTAGGTTCGGGTGTATGCCACGCTGCTTGATGTAGGCATTTGTTAGAGATTTCAAGGTGTGCCGACTTTCAGGCGTCTGGATGTGTTCTACTATCTTCTCTATCATTATACTATGTCTTTACTAGTTTTCAGAGACAGAGTCGCATCTACTTGATTTCTTATGTACTTCATTTGGATTTGAGTTGTATTAGATACGTTCTTATATTGTTGACATCAGGTTTTGGGAGCTATGGTTGCATTGTTATTATATTCTTTCTGCATTTGTTGATACTTGTATGCTTTGGCTTCATTCTAGAATCCATACCTTAGGGTATTTCTTTCTTTTCTCTTTCGTGTATTAGTTTGGGTGCTAGACTTACACATTAAGGTTTTTCGTGATGAGTGCCATCACAACCCTTGATTTTGGATCGTGACACATTTGCATTGCTTTCATTATTTCTCTTGATAGTCTCATTAATAGAAGTTTTGAACTACGGGTTGTCTTACCTACTGGTGGGTTATAGCAGGTTTCATTATAACCTATGAAACTGGATTATGACAAATTTTATATCAGAGCTAAGGTTTATCTGGGTGTTGGTACAATAGCTTCTATCTGATAGAGTTCTGCGGATCGGTAAGGAGACATCTCCATCCTATCTTTAAAAAGCTATAGGGCATTCTTAGGAAATTCTATTTTGGACTTCTTGTTGTGTATCCGTACATTTATGAATCTCTAAGTACTTCTTTGACCACTATTTCCCAGATGGATAACACAAGGTTGTTGATAGAAGTGGATGAGACTTTTACATATGTTTCTAGAGTTATAGCTCAACGTTGGTCTAGGGAGTTAGAGATCAATATTGAGAAGTGTAATATCCCCTATTTTCCTAGCCTAGATTAACTTTCTATACATGAGTGATCTAATATGATTTTTTCTAAATACTTAGTGTTTTTCAGTTTAGAGCCTGCCATTGCATAGGAACTTGAATTAGCTTTCCAACAATAAAAAATTCGCCTAAATTCGAACCCGGGTAAGAAGTTATGGCTATTTTAAGTTTTAGTCGTTAAACATCATCATTCAGGCCAATAGCGTGTCGCAGAGTATGTTAAATGGCAATTGTCATTTTCTAGTGAGCCAACGCAATACCACCGGGCCACGCTACCAGCCAATTCCCAAATTGACACTTTTCCAATGTTGCTCCGCGATAATGGCGCATCGTGCCAAGGCCCAATTTCCTATCTAGTGAGGCACCACGATGGCGCCGCTTCACCTCAGTGGCCCAATTCCCAGTTGGCCACTTTCCAGTGAGCAGGCGAGATTGTACTGCATCGCGTCAGGTGAAAAATCGGGATTTTCAGCTTTCATTATTTAATTTTAGGGGCTGTTTGGTCAATTCTAAAAACCCATAATCAGCCTAAACATGGGATTTAGACCCAAAATAACCTAATACCTTATTGTTCACTCACTTTTCTCAAGATTTAAAACATTCTCTCTCAAGAGGTAAAAAACCCTAGCTTCAAGAATCAAGTTCAATTCTCAAGAAATCCTCTAAGAACCTTCAAGAACTCTTCTTCTCAAGTATGTTAGGTGTTCATCCATCGGTACCTTTCACCCATAGAGTCCAAAACCCCTTTTTAAACATACAAGATCTCTGATTCATAATTTCTATGTTTGAACTAGATTGAATTCATGTTCATGATATTAGTTGGGTTTAATCCATGATCATTATAAGATTCACGAAATTAGATTAGTATTTTATGGGGAATTAAATGAATTGCCTGTTAAACCCATGAAATTATAAGTTTGGGCATTGTAGTTGCCATGTTTATACGTTATCCATGATTATGTGCATGAAATTATGTTCCCCAAGTGTTTCATAGAATGTCCATGTGAATAAACTGATGAAATCATGACGTGTTAGTATATGTGCAAGCTTATGCCCTAAAAGCATTTGATAAAGTGCTTATGTGATTTGACAAGTGAAAGCATGACATGTTATTATGTGATCCCATTCATGCACAGGTTCATGTATATCAAGTGTTTGACAAAATGTCTAAATGAGTGCATTATTAGCAAGCAAGCATTGTTATGCCTTTATGATCATGTTATGCATTTCTTTTCATGTTATCGAGTCCTAGGGATATTTAATACCCGACAATCTAGCTGTCTACGTAGGGCCAATATAAGTTACATAGTAGTATCAATCATGTCACGATTAGTAGTACTTGGTCAGTTAGAGAACTCTAGAAAACTCTGCAGACTTAGTATCAGTCCTGTCCAGCTTAGTGTAATCAGTTCAGTGTCTATTCAGTTGGGAGTAGGATTTAGAACTGAGCAAGCCTAGGGATGGGGGCTCATCCGTTAGTTAGGACTAGGTCCTTAGAAATAATCCCTAAGTTCCAGAACTAGTAGCCAACATAGGTTATAAGATATCACCCGTTAGATAGGACTGACATACTCAGGGATTACTCGCTAGTTTAGGGATGATCTTAGGGGTCACCCGTTAGATAGGATAGACTCCACTATAGATGTTAGTACCCATGGCATGGTATTATAACCCTTTCAATTAGGGTTACAAATTGGACCCCAATTCAGTTATCTTATCTTATTTGGGGCATGTCGGTAAGATGATTACCTCCCACAATTTCAGTTTCAGTCTTTAGTTTAGAACTCAGTTCAGTCTTATAGAATCAGGACTATCAGATACAACCATTCAGTATCAGTAAATCAGTTATCAGTAACTTCAGATATCAGTTACTCAATTTTCATAAATCAGTACTTAACTTTAGAAAAACTCAGTTATAGTATATATATATGCACAATATTATATACTCAGTATTTACAGTAGTTTCAGTTATCCATGTACTCTCATATTTAGTTACTCTATATCATTTAGTCGGTTACTGTTCATGCATATAACCCTTCCATTAAACCTTACCTCATCTAGCATATCAATACATTCCATTTACTGATGCATACTCTTTCTTTGCGGTATGATATCTCATATCATAGGTTCGGATGTTCAGGTTCCTGACTGTGCTTAGGCAGATCCAGTCAGCAGTCGCAAACTTAGTAGTGAGTCCTCATCTATCAAGGATATTCTTTTATTTCAATATTTTAGTTTATCAGTAGTTTAATAGTTGGAGTTAGTTGGGGGCTTGTCCTTTCAACTCTATATTCAGACAGTTCAGTTAGACGCTTTCAGACTAGACCAATTAAGACAGTGTTTAGTTTTCAGATGTTTCTACCAGATATTATTTATCAGTATTTAGATTTTGAACCTTGTGTCAATTCAGCTTAATTTGAAATTTATTTCAGTATTATTGTTCAGTACTCACAACAAATATTAGTCATGGGTTATCTCATGGTCCCTTGGGACTGTTAGCATTGTGTGAAGTCCAGGGTGTACTCTCAGGGCGTTACAAACTTGGTATCAAAGCCTAAGGTTCAACAGAGTCCTAAGGAGTCTGAAAGCCGCTTCAAGTAGAGTCTTATGCATGGGTGTGTAGCGCGCTACACTTATGGAAAGGAGGCTATGAGATGTTTTAGGAAAAGTTTCCCTTTTTTCAGTGTTCATGTCGTCTAAGTGAGCATGAGCTGAAGCTAAATTCTCAGTCTAATCCTTTTTTTCCTTATGGTAATAGAACATGTCTTCCAAAAAGGCTAATTAAAGGATAACTAAAAATCAGTCAGCACCTCATCCTGTTCAGGTACATCCCCTGAATGAGCATGTCTCCTATGCAGAATTTAGAGCTACTTTCACTACGTTAGCCAATTCAATAGTTGCTTAGAATAACCTACAGACTGTTGTCCTATCTAGGTTTGGGTTTATACTCAGCAGAGTAAGGGGGAGAAGTATAAGAAGAAAGATAGAATGAATAAGAGACTCAAAACAAGTGGTTTTAGGCCAAGGTCAGAGGGTGCTAACTATTCCAGTTCTGTCAGAAATTCTCAGCCCCAAATCCTTCTATAGCTAGTGCTACAGTGCCAAAGTTTAAAAATCATAGTTCAGATAAAGCATCAGGCTCTAAGTCACAAGGTAGTGGAAAAGGTGTTCGTATCCGTCTGTTTTGCAAAGAATATGGTAAAAATCACCTAGGTGTGTGTAGAACTGGCAGTGATATATGTTTTTAATATGGCGAGTCAGGCCACAAAGTCAGAGAATGTTCTAAGGATGGTCTACAAAGTCAGCACAGTCGTCCTGTAGCTAAGTTCGGTTGCCTTAATCAACAGGGTGCCACTTCCAGTGCTGCCAGTGGGCAACACCCAAACAAGGTTTATGCACTTTAGTCCAAACAAGATCAGGAAAGTTCTCCTGATACGGTCACTGGTATATTACAGATCTTTTATTTACATATTTATGCCTTATTAGATCCAGGAGCTTCTCTATCTTGTGTAACTCCTTGCATAGCAGTCAACTTTAAAGTCAGACTAGAAATCTCTATAGAACCTTTCTTAGTGCTTACCTCAGTGGGAAAATCTATTCCAGCCAGACGAGTATATAAGAATTTCTCAGTTACAGTATTTCAAAATATCCCTTCAGTTAATTTCAGTAATAGAGTCATTCCATTTCTGTTTTTGATGAACCAGTCCTTTAATGAAGGGGTAGTACCTTAATTTTAGCTGATTTAAGTTTGAATCTATAGATTAAACTAGTAGAAAGAGAAGTTGAGACTTCTAAGTTAGTCAGTGTTGAGGTTGCTATATGATGATTGTTGGGGCAATAGAAAATTAAGAATCATGTATCAGAATTAAGCACTAAAAGTGGACCTTACATTATCAGGGGTAGTCCTTCAGAATGAGTTTAGTGTTTATGAGCATTGTCATATCTCAGACTCTAGAGTAAAGTGGTTTTAGTTTGATTTAGAGTTTATTAAGGGGTTCACACACTAAGAATAACGACTTTAAGCTAACAGGGAGATGGTAGAACAAGAAACCAAGTCAGACTTCCAGATTCTAGTAGTAATGTTAGTATGTGTTGTAAAGCAGTGGGAGAGGTTGATGCCCAACCCTTCTTTACCTCAGTGCAAACTCTTGTACTTTACCTATCATGATATCTACTCACGCCTTATATGTCAGCTCTATGATCATAGCTCCTATTCATGCACATTATAAAAAATCATATACGCTTACAGTTCCTAGTATGAACAGTTCCAGTTCACTCAGTGTTATGAATCATGTTACATGAATACAGAAACTCCAAACTCAGGTCATGCAACTCATGACTCATGTACTCATGCCTTACAATATGTTCAATTTCCATGACTTATGCTATACTCCTAATGATTAGTTAAATTTAGATTTCGTCATGTATATCCTCAGTTTAGATCTCTTGGTAAAGTCTAGGATTGTTGATGTTCTATTCCTCAGGCCTCACTTAAGTGTCAAGTTCAGTATAGTATCCATTCATGCTTCAGGTCTCCATGTTTTAACCTTCAGTGAACTTTTTTTTAAAAGATGGTGTGGTGATGAGCAGTTGCTTAGATGGGAGAGAGAAAATGTTTCATGTTAAGAAAAGTTTGTTGCATGCTTGTTTTAAATAGGCTTTAGTTATGAAGATAGGCATGAATGTCATGTTGATGTTTAAGTGGCTAGATACATTTCAGAGATTTGAGTAGACTTAAACTTAGTGGGATGATTCAGTCCAACTCAAACCTCAGTAGGTAGAGTTATCCGTGCCCATGTAAATATTTGTAGTAGCCCCAAGTGAAATGCGGTGTTGAAGCAAAAATTACAATTGAGGAAATAGTTGAGAAATGTGGCTAGGATAGAAAGTTAGTAGTTTTAGTACATGAGGATTAGTAACTATGTCTTAGATGACCTTTCGTAGGCCTTTGCTCCATATTTAAAAATTTTATCCATGTGATTTCTTATTCGGATGTCTCATTCAGACCATGCCAAGATTTCCTTACTTCTTAAAGTTAGTAGAACTTTATAGAAAGAGTGTCAAGAAATGTTCCAGTTGAGTATATGTTTTCAGTATGAGTTAGTCCGTAAAGCTAATAATTAAGTATAGCAGTCAGGTGGATAAGTTCGTATGGTTTTCCATCTTTCAATCCAGTCATACTATCTAAAGTTTCGTGAGTATGACTGTTGCAAGATAGAGCATCCTAGTAGTTATGTGTTCACCCCGGTTTATGTATCATACCTCAGTTTTAGATCTTAGATATTCAGTCACGATTTAGTTTGTAGGTGCCCCATACATCATCTCAGCTTTTCCTCAGTACTCAGCCAAGTCAGCATTTTTCGAGAGACATAATGTCCCAAGGGGGAGATGCATTATAACTCCCGAGCTTTTATGTCCTAAACCTTTCAGTTTATCTTCATATAACGAATGTACTTTGGAGTAATGGGTACTCATAAGTTGCCCCTCTTATTCCAATCTAAGATGAATGACCATTCCCAAGTCATGGCATATATTTAAGGGACCTATTCCGTTCATGATAGTCAGTTCGTGTATCATGTTTCAGACTCAGTCATGTTCTCATCTTCCCATTCATACGTTCAGTAAATGGTCTCAGATTCATTAATATTCTCAGATTAAGGTAACAGTTTTCCTTAGCTCTACTCCGATCCATGTTCAGTTATAGTTTTAAACTTAGTATCCCTTACAATAGCCTAACCAGTTATGCATTTATGAATTAATTTAGTCATGTATTCCATGAATCAAATATGCATATTCAGTATAAAAATTTAGCTTGTTAGTAGTTCAATCATAAATTCCATGCATCAGATATGCATGTTCAGTGTGTAAACTCAGTATATTAGTATTTCTCAACTTAATTAGTCTCATTCGAGGACAAATGTTTCCAAGGGGGAGATATTGTAATACCCCGTATTTCTCGAGCCTAGATTAACTCTCAGTACATGAGTGATCCAATATAAATTTTTTTAAATACCCTGTTTTTTTAAGTTTAGAACCTGTCATTGCGTAGTAAATTGAATTAGCTTTCCAACGATATAAAATTCGCCTAAATCCAATGACCGATTAAGAAGTTATGACTATTTTAAGTTTCAGTCGTTAAACACCATCATTCAGGCCAGTAGCGCTTCGTCGAGTATGTCTAAATGGAAATTTTCATTTTCCAGTAAGCCAATGCGATTCCACCGCGTTATGCCACCATCCAATTTCCCAATTGTCACTTTTCCAGTATTGCTTTGGGATAATGGCGCGTTGCACCAAGGACCAGTTTCCCATCTAGTGAGGCACTGTGATGGCGCTAAATCGCGCCACTAGTCTAGTTCCCCGTTGTCCACTTTCCAGTGAGCCGGGGCGATACTACCGCATCGTACCGGGGTGAAAAATCAAGATTTCCAGCTTCCGTTATTTAATTTCAGGGGCTGTTTGGTCAATTCTCAAAACCCCTAATCAGCCAAACACGGGATTTATACCCTAAATAACCTAATACCTCATTATTCACTCACTTTTCTCAAGATTTAAAACATTCTCTCTCAAGAGGCAAAAATCCTAGCTTTAAGAATCAAGGTCAATCCTCTAAGAATCTTTAAAAAGTCTTCTTCTCAGGTATGTTAGGTGTTCATCTATGAGTCCCTTTCACCCATAGAGTCTAAGAACCCTTTTTAAACATACAAGGTCTCAGATTCATGATTTTCATGTTTGAACTAGATTGAATTCATGTTCATGACATTAGTTATGTTTAATCCATGATCATTATAAGATTCACAAAATTAGATTAGTATTTTATGGCGAATTATATGAATTGCATACCAAACCCATGAAATAGTAAGTTTTGGCATTGTAGTTGCCATGTTTATACGTTATCCATGATTATGTGCATGAAATTATGTTCCCCAAGTGTTTGATAGAATTTCCGTGTGAATAAAGTGATGAAATTATGACGTGTTAGTATATGTGCAAGCTTATGCCCTACAAGCGTTTGGTGAAATGCTTATGTGATTTGACTAGTGAAAGCATGAAATGTTATTATGTGATCCCATTCATTCACAAGTTCATGTATATCAAGTGTTTGATAAAATGTCTAAATGAGTGCATTGGTAGCAAACAAGTATTCTTATACCTTTATAATCATGTAATATCTTTCTTTTTATATTATCGAGTCCTGGGGGTATTTAATACCCGACAGCCTAGCTGTCTACCAAGAGCCAGTATCAGTTATAGAATAGTATCAGTTATGTCATGATTAGTAGAACTCTGTCAGTTACTGAACTCAGGAAAACTCAGTACACTCAGTATCAGTCCAGTCCAGCTTTGTATAATAAGTTCAATTTAGTATAATAAGTTCAGTATCTATTTAGTTATGAGTAGGATTTAGCACCGAGCGAGCCTAGGGATGGGGGCTTACCTGTTAGTTAAGACTGGGTTCCTACAATTAATCCCTAAGTTCCAGAACTATATAACCAGCGTAGGTTATGAGATGTCACCCAGTAGATAGGACTGACATACTCAGGGATCACCCGCTAGTTTAGGACTGATCTCAGGGGTCTCCCATTAGATAGGACTGACTCCACAACAGATATTAGTACCCCTGGCACGATATTAACAGCCTTCTAATTGGGTTTCAGATTAGACCCCAACTCAGTTATCTTATCTTATTTGGGGTATGTCGGTAAGATGATTACCTCCCACAGTTTCAATATCAGTCTTCAGTTTAGAACTCAATTAAGTCTTATAAAATTAGGATTGTCAGACACAACCAATCAGTATTCGTAAATCAATTATCAGTATCTTTAGATATCAGTTACTCAGTTATCAGAACTCAGTACTTAGCTTCAGAAATCTCAAATACAGTATACATATATGCAAAGTATTACATACTCAGTATTTATAGTAGTTTCAATTATCCATGGACTCTCATATTCAATTACTCTATATCATTCAGTCAATTACTATTCATGCATATGAACCCTTACATTTAGCCTTAGCTCATATAGCATACCAGTATATTCCATGTACTGATGCATACTCTTTCTTAGCAGTATCATGTCTCATATCATAGGTTAGAACGCTCAGGTTCCCGACCACACTTAGGCAGATCCAGTTAGCAGTTGCAAATTTGGTAGTGTGTCCTCATCTATAGAGGATGTGCTTTTATTTTAGTATTTTAGTTTATTAGTAGTTTAGTAGTTGGATTTAGTTGGGGGCTTGTCCCATTAACTCCATATGTATATAGTTCAGTTAAATGCTTTTAGACTAGACCAGTTCAGACAGTGTTTAGTATTTAGATATTTCTACCAAATGTTATATTTTATCAGTATTTAGATTTGGAACCTTATGGCAATTCAACTTAATTCGGCATTTATTTTAGTATTATTATTAGTAATCACAACATATAAGTCAAGGGTCAGCTTGTGGACCCTTGGGACTGTAAGAACTGTGTGACATCCAGGATGTACTCTCGGGGCATTACAAACTTATTATCAAAGCCTAAGGTTCAATAAAGTCCTATGTAGTATGAAAGCTGTATCAAGTAGAGTCTTGTGCATGGGTGTGTAGCATGCCACACATATGGACAGGAGGCTATGAGATGTTTTAGGAAAAGTTTCCCTTCTTTTAGTGTTCATGTCATAAGAGTGATCATGAGATCAAGCTACATTCTGAGTCTATTACTTTTCTTCCTTCTAGTTACAAAACATGCCTTCCAAAAAGACTAACGAAAGAAGAACTAGAAATCAGTCAGTACCTCAGGCTATTCAGGCAGATCCCCTGAATGAGAACATCTTCTATGCAGAATTCAGAGCTGCTTTCTCTATGTTAGGCAATTCAGTAGTTACTCAGAACAACCTACATGTTGTTGTCCTATCTAGGCTTGGATTTTATACTCAACAGAGCAAGGAGGAGAAGTATAAGAAGAAAAAAAGAATAAGAGATTCAAAACAAGTAGTTTTAGGCCAAGGTTAGAGGGTGGTAACCGTTTCCAGTTCAATCAAATATTATCAGCCCCAAATCCTTTTATAGCTAGTGCTCCAGTGCCAAAGTTTAGAAATAACAATCGAGATAGAGCACCAGGTTCTAAGTTTAAGGTAGTGAAAGGGTGTTCGTACCCGTCCATTTTATGAAGAATGTGGTAAAAATCACCTAGGTATGTGTAGATATGGTAGTGATATATGTTTTAGATATGGAAAGTTAGGTGATAGAGTCCGAGAATGTCCTAAGGATGGTCCATGAAGTCAGCACAATTGTTCTTTAGCTCAGTCTGGTTGCCCGAATCAGTAGGGTGCCACTTCTAGTGCCGCTAGTGGGAAACGCCCTAACAGGCTTTTTGCACTTCAGTCCAGAAAAGATCATTAAAGTTATCCTGATACGGTCACTAGTACGTTATAGATCTTTTATTTATATATTTATGCCTTATTAGATCTAGGAGCTTGTCTGTCTTGTATACCTCCTTTCTTAGCAGTCAATGTTAAAGTCAAACTAAAAATCTTAACTAAACCTTTCTTAGTGCTTACCTCAGTGGGAAAATCTATTCCAGCCAGATGAGTATATAGGAATTACTCAGTTATAGTATATCAGAAAATCCCTTCAGTTAATTTCAGTAATAGAGTTGTTCCATTTCAATTTCTTGATGAACCAGTCCATGAATGAAGGGGTAGTACCTCAGTTTTAGCTGATTTAATTTTGAATCTCTAGATTGAAGAAGTAGAAAGAGAAGTTGAGAATTCTAATTTATTCAGTGTTGAGGTTGCTATATGATAATTTTTAGGGCAATAGAAAGCTAAGAATCATGTATCAGAAGGAAGTACTAAAAGTGGACCTTACATTACCAGGAGTAGTCCTTCAGAATGAGTTTAGTATTTATGACCATTGCCATATCTCAGAATCTAGAGTAAAGTGGTTTCAGTTTGATTTAGAGTTTATTAAGGGGTTCATAGACTTAGAATAACGGCTTTAAGCTAATAGGGAGATGGCAGAATAAGTAACCAAGTCAGACTTCCAAATTTTAGTAGTAATATCAGTATGTGTAGAAAAGCAGTGGGAGAGGTTGATACCCAACCTGTCTTTACCTCAATGCAAAGTCTTTTACTTTACCTATCAAAATATCTACTCACGCCTTACATGTCAGCTCTATGATCATAGCTCCTATTCATGCACATTATCAAAAATTATGTACGCTTGCAGTTCCTAGTATGAACAGTTCTAGTAAACTCAGTGTTATGAATCATGTTCCATGAATACAAAAACTCGAAACTCAGGTCATGCAGTTCGTGACTCATGTACTCATGCCTTATAGTGTGTTCAATTTCCTTGACTTATGCTATACTCCTAATGATTAGTTAAATTCAGATTTTTTCATGTATATCGTCAGTTTAGATCTCTTGATAAAGTCCAAGATTATTTATGTTCTATTCCTTAGGCATCAGTTAAGTGTCAAGTTCAGTATAGTGTCCATTCATGCTTCAGGTTCCCATGTTTTAACCTTTAGTGAACTCTTCTTATTAGATGGTGTGGTGATGAGCAGTTGCTTATATAGGAGAGAGAAAATATTTCATGTTAAGGAAAGATTGTTGCATGCTTGTTTCAAATAAGGCTTTAGTTATGAAGATAGGCTTGAATGTCATGCTGATGTGTGGTGGCTAGATACATTTTGGAGATTTGAGTAGACTTGAACTTAGTGGGATGATTCAGTCCAGCTCAGACCTTAGTAGGCAGAGTTATCAGTGCCCATGTAAATATTTTTAGTAGCCCCAAGTGAAATACGGTGTTGAAGTAGAAATTACAGTTAAGGGAATAGTTGTGAAATGTGGGTAGGATGGCAAGTTAGTATTTTCAGTACATGAGGCTTAGTAACTCTGTCTTAGATGATGTTTTGTAGGCCTTGCTCCATATTACAAAATTTTAGCCATGTTGTGATTTCTTATTCAGATGTCTCATTCAGACCATGCCAAGATTTTCTTACTTCCTAAAGTCAGTAGAACTTTATAGAAAGAGTGTCAAGAAATATTCCAGTTGAGTATTAGTTTTCAATATGAGTTAGTTTGTAAAGCCAGAAATTAAGTTTAGCAGTCAGGTGAACAAGTTCGTATGGTTTTTCATCTTTTCTCCTAATTGTACTATACAAAGGTTCGTGAGTATGACTGTTACAAGATAGAGCATCCTAGTAGTTACGAGTTCAGCCCAGTTCATGTATCATGCCTTAGTTTTAGATCTCAAATATTTAGTTATAATTTAGTTCGTAGGTGCCCCATGTATCGTCTCAACTTTTCCTCAGTATCTCAGCCAAGTCAGCATTCTTCGAGGGACATAATATCCCAAGAGGGAGATGCACTATAACCCCCGAGCTTTCATGTCCTAAACCTTTCAATTTCTCTTCACGTAACGAATTTAGTTTAGAGTAATGGGTACTCATAAGTTGATCCTCTCATTCTAATCTCAGCTAAAGGAAAATTCCTAAGTCATGGCACGTATTCAAGGGCCCAATTCCGTTCATGATAGTCAGTCCATGTATCATGTTTCAAACTTAGTCATATTCTCATGTTCCCATTTATACGTTCAGTTAATAATCTCAAATTCATTAATATTCTCAGTTTAAGGTAACAGTCTTCTTTAGTTCTACTCCATTCCATGTTTAGTTATAGTTTTAAACTTGGTATCCCTTACCATTGCATAACCAGTCATGCATTTATGAATTAATTTAGTCATGTATTCCATGAATCAGATTTGTATATTCAGTATGAAAATTCACCTTGTTAGTAGTTTAGTCATGTATTCCATGTATTAGATATGTATGTTCAGTGTGTAAACTCCGTATATCAGTGTTTCTCAGCTTAATCAATCTTATTCGAGGATGAATGTTCCCAAGGGGGAGATATTGTAATACCCTGTATTTCCCTAGCTTAGATTAAATCTCAGTACATGAGTGATCCAATATAATTTTTTCTAAATATGCTGTATTTTTTAGTTCAGAGCCTACCATTGCGTAGGAAATTTAATTAGCTTTCCAACAATAAAAAATTTGCCTAAATCCAATAACCGGGTAAGAAGTTATGGCTATTTTATGTTTCAATCGTTAAACACCATCATTCAGGCCAGTAGCGCATTGCTGAGTATGTCTAAATGGCAATTTTCATTTTCCAGTGAGCCAACGCGTTACCACCGCATTGTGCCACCATCCAATTTTGTGACTTTCATTTTTCAAGTGTTGCTCTACGATAATGGCGCATCATGCCAAGGCCCGATTTCCCATCTAGTGAGGCACCACATCACACCACCAGCCCAGCTACCAGTTGTCCACTTTCCAGTGAGCCGACACGATTGTACCACGTCACACCGAGGTGAAAAATCAGGATTTCCAGCTTTTGTTATTTAATTTAAGGGGCTGTTTGGTCAATTCTCAAAACCCCTAATCAGCCTATATACAAGATTTATACCCTGAATAATCTAATACCTCATTATTCACTTATTTTTCTCAAGATTTAAAATATTCTCTCTCACGAGGCAAAAACCCTAGCTTCAAGAATCAAGGTCAATCCTCAAGAAATTCACCAAGAACTCTTCTTCTCAGATATGTTAGATGTTCATCTATGGGTCCCTTTCACCCATAGAGTCCAAGAACCCATTTTAAACATACAAGATCTCAGATTCATGATTTACATGTTTGAACTAGATTGAATTAATGTTCATGATATTTGTTGGGTTTAATCCATGATCATTATAAGATTCACAAAATTAGATTAGTATTTTATGGGGAATTGTATGAATTGCATGCTAAGCCCATGAACCCGAGAGTTATTTCTTTCGATCTCTATCTTTTTACCCATAATAGGTAAGTTTCGACATTGTAGTTTCCATGTTTATACGTTATACATGATTATGTGCATGAAATTGTGTTCCCTAAGTGTTGGAAAAATGTCCATGTGAATAAAGTGATGAAATCGTGATGTGTTAGTATATGTGCAAGCTTATGCCCTACAAGTGTTTGATGAAATGCTTATGTGATTTGACTAGTGAAAGCATGACATGTTATTATGTGATCCCATTCAAGCATAAGTTCATGTATAGCAAGTGTTTGACAAAATGTCTAAATGAGTGCATTGTTAGCAAACAAGTATTGTTATAACTTTATGATCATGTTATATGTTTCTTTTTATGCTATCGAGTCCTGGGGTATTTAGTGCCCGACAATCTAGCTGTCTACCTAGATCCAGTGTCAGTTACAGAATAGTCTCAATTATGTCACGATCAGTAGAACTCAGTCACTTATAAAACTCAGGAAAACTCAATAGACTCAGTATCAGTCAAGTCCAGCTCAGTATAATCAGTTCAGTGTCTATTCAGTTGGGAGTAGGATTAAGCACAGAGAGAGCCTAGGCATGGGGGCTCACCCTAAATAGGTCCCGAGAAATAATTTCTAAGTTCTAGAACTGCGTAGCCAACGTAGGTTATGATATGTCACCCGTAAGATAGGAACTGACATACTCAGGGATCACCCGCTAGTTTAGGACTGATCTCAGGGGTCGATGGGACTGACTCTACAGAAGATGTTAGTATCTTTGGCATGGTATTAGCACTCTTCCAATTGGGGTTATAGATTTGAACCCAACTCAATTACCTTTTCTTATTTGGGGCATGTCGGTTAGATGATTACCTCCCATAATTTTAGTTTCAGTCTTTAGTTTAGAACTCAGTTTAGTCTTATAGAATTAGGACTATCAGACATAATCAATCAGTATTAGTAAATTTGTTATCAATAACTTCAGATATCAGCTACTCAGTACTTAGCTTCAAAAAAGCTTAGTTGTAGTATACATATATGTACAGTATTACATACTCAGTATTTATAGTAGTTTCAATTTTCCATGTACTTTCATATTCATTTACTCTATATTACTCAGTCAGTTACTGTTTATGCATATGAACCCTTGTATTCATCCTATCCTCATCTAGCATTCCAGTATATTCCACATACTGATACATACTCTTTCTTTGCACTGTGATGTCTCATATCATAGGTTCGGATACTCAGGTTCCCCACCACACTTAGTCAGATCTAGTCAGCAGTCACAGATTTAGCAGTGAGCCGTCATCTATCGAGGATGTGCTTTTATTTTAATATTTTAATTTACCAGTAGTTCAGTAGTTAGAGTTATTGGGGTCTTGTCCCATAACTTGATATTCAAACAGTTCAGTTAGAGGCTTTCAGAATAGACCAGTTTCGACAGTGTTTAGATTTTAGATATTTCTACCTGATGTTATTATTTATCAGTATTTAGATTTTGAACCTTATGGCAATTCAGTTTAAGTCCATATTTATTTCAGTATTATTATTCAGTGTTCACAACAGATATCAGTCATGGTTTAGCTTATTGTCCCTTGGGACTGTAAGTACCCTATGACGCCCAGGGTATACTCTGGGGGTATTACAAGAATCATCAGTATCAACTAGAGGGTCTGGGGTCAACACTTGCTTTGATAGAGGTTGTGATCACCTTTGCCTTATGGGACTCAGTGTTAGGGATTTTGAGTATTTTAATGTATACCTCAGTTCCAAAAATGATGAATGGAACATCGAGTGGTTCTCAGACTAGAGTTGGATTTATTGGTTTTCAGTAGATTTCTATATTTGTTGTAGGGTACGAGATGGGGTTTTGTGAGTGGGCCATACATACTTCTATACTATATCCTTCATAGGGTGAGATAGAGCATGGATTTATCGGTGGGTTAGATATTTTACTTTCTTGGCATTAGAGGATTCAATAATAGTTGTCTTTTTTCACTCAAATTGTTAATTATACAAGGACTACAAAGAGGGCATGTATTGGGACATAACACAGTGTTATTGGTATTTTATTTGGGAGTAGGGATCCTCTCAACAGGGATCAACGTCACTTGTAGCCTATCAAATTCATATTGGTAGTATTTCAGACTATAGGTGGCTCTAGAATCAATCGTGTTGGTCATAATGGGAAGAGTTCTTAACAATCATTGCAAAGTATAGATCTTCATGCTATGGCAACCATTCAATATTAGTGGGTTCAGTGAGTCAGAAAGTCTCAAGGGCATGTTTTGAATTTGAAGAGAGTGATCATTGATCTAGGAAGTGCCCCAGACATGGGTTGGTTGATTCAGGTAGGGTCAACATATGTTCCTCGCTAGCCTATAGCTCCGAAAGTATTTATGAATGGGAGGTAGATGAGCATTTCTATAGAGAGTTTCCCAGGTAGGCATCAGTTGGTTAACCATTTAGAGAAAACTCGTATTTCTCACCAGGTTAGAGCTTTAGGGGTTTGTTACGACTACAGAGAGACAAGTAATTGGTCAAGAGAGTGTGCCCTATATGGGATTATTTGTCAATCAACACAACAAGATCATTCTTTTAGTGTTGTGTCACCTTCGGTTAGAGGAAGTGCACTTGGTGTTTCAGCTGTCAATTCAAATGATAAAGTAGGATTAAGATGCATTTAGGTTCGTACTTCTTCGGGCAGGTCAAGGCTATGAATTTGGATTTCCATTATAAAAAGTGCACCTTTGATTTTCTACCCATAGATTCTATTTGAGTTAAGTTGGGATTTTTATATTCGTCGATGATTCTATGCCTGTTATTTGCATTGTAATGATCCAAAAGCCAAGGGTCATGATGGCACTTGTTGTGGAAAATCCTTGAAAAATAAGTCTATCATCCAATTGATATGAAAACAAGAATCTATACCAAAATCCAAGGCAAGACCCCTAGAATAGAGTTGAACCCACATATATATAGTAAAAGTGGAGATATATAGTCAAGATACCATACAATACCTCAAAACCCTATGTCACAGTATAAGAACTGCTAATTACATCTTGAATGTCAAAGATACAATAATAGTCACTAGAGGATCAAATTTGTCTCTGAATGCTAAATGAGACATGAAATAGATAGGAAAAGGTAGTAGGCCAACTCCTGAAATCATATCCATCGCTACCTCCAATGTACTCCAAATGTCGCCTGAATCAACCATCTAAGTGGTACACGTATACCTTGATCTGCATCGAAAGAGCATATGAGGGATGAGTATGGTCCACTTGTACTTATTAGGTATCATAGTCCGATTGAATAAAGTAGAAAATAAAGTATATAAACACAAACTATGGGCACGTCACCTGTAATAAAAAAATGTCCCAAACGGAAGCCCATAATGTCTCCTCTAAAAGTTCTACTAGATACACCTATTACAGATACAGGTAGTGGAAGGAAGGACAAATATACATACGCACCAATTATAAGTATAAGAAGATAGAATAATTAGAAAGATATCAAGACAAGAACAAAAATGCAATCATATAATAAGAACAATACATGGAATGTAATGAAGATGATGATAAAAATAATGATGATGATATGATGCACGAGGTCGTTGCACAATCTTCTTATACATCTACCATGCGGTGCTCTTGAGGTAGGACCCATGGGGGGGGGGGGGGGGGGTTTCAACCTATATATAACTAATATCCAATACCAATATCTATAACTCCTCTCCGACACATACATTGATAGAGGGTTTTTAAAGATGCCACATTTTCTGTCAAAAAATCTAGTGTTTCTAGTATTTCCAGTATTTACATGGTTTTACTGATGCTTCATAAATGAGTATGATATAAGGATGTAATGTTCACAACCAACGAAAATGAGAATATCCAATATGCCAAACATGTGAGCCAAAATTCACTCAAATGAACCAACCATCCATGATCCAATATAATCCAAAAACCACCAAGTTAAACATACAAGAAAAAGTCATCAATACAAGAAAATCCCAAAATCTAGGATTTCCCACACCAAAAGACTGCCACCAAAATATACATTTATCAATACTATGTGAACAATATCATATAAGACCCCACACGACTATACATAGAAAATAATGTCTCAAAACCACTAAATATTATCCACAAAGGCCCCCCACAAGCACATAAATCACCTAAACACAATTTCAATGATACAACCCCATACCCATAACATGATTTTATATTATTATTAACTACCCAACCTAGTCGAAAGAAAGCTAAGTAATAACCTACCTTAAATGCCAAAAATCGATTGCATAAGACCTCAATCCGGTGCTTTTTCCTCACGAATGGACCTGTAATCAACTAAAACCTACAAATATAGAATTTATGGGGAAAAATAAAGCCAACAATACCCATTTATCCACTTTTGAATCAGGATCAAAATAGACCCCCATAATGTGTTTTTTAAAAAAAAAGGGATAAAATTGGAATTTTAATCCAAAAACTTATTTTGCAAGATTAAAGGAACTAATTGGAGAAAAGTAAGTGAATTTGGGTTTTGCATTAAAACATGATAGTTTTGTCCTTTTAGGAAAAAATCCCCAAATTCCACCTTTAAATACGAGTTTAAGTAAGATTTAAATGATAAAGTAAAAAAAAAGTCATTGTAATAGGGATTTGGAGTTTAACCAAGCTTAAAAATCAAAGAAAATTCTCAAAAGCTCAACCCTAAGCTACAAGTCTTAAAAATGGTTTAAGAATCTTTAAAAAGGGAAAATGAACTCCCCAAACATAACCTAAGCAACTACCGAGCTCTTAGGCGGCTATCTCTAAAGCGACTTGGCATTGCTTAAGCAAAGATTGCCTCACAGCTTACGAGCCTCGCTGTCTCTTAAGCGATAGACGTATGGTGTTCCAGTATTGCTTAAGTGACCAGGATATCACTTAAGCGAGCATGGTGTCACTTAGACAAAAGTTTGGTTATAAATATAAGTCGCTTAAGCAACCAAAGCATCGATTAAGTGAGTGCACTAGTTGAGTAGTGCACCGGCTGGAGACTTGGAGAATTCAGAGTCTCCATGGACCCCTTGGGATTCTTCCAAAGTATCAAGTATAAAACGAATAATGCTACCATACTAATTTGATACTCCAAACTCATTGATGATATAATATTTTCAATAAAATATCATTTTCACAAAATTGACTTCCAAAACCCAATTGGTAATTTTTCCAAATGGAGGGTCAAAATGAGATATAAAATCCATAAAACCACTTTGACTAAGTTATCAATCTAAAATCGACAGTTCAAATCTGCTGAAGTAATTTATTTTTTTATTCAAAGCGTAGATCAAAAGATGTCAACCGAAGTCAACTTATAAGCCTTTAAGACCATAAAAAATCACAATCTCGTATAAACCACACAAAAATATATTGGAAACCATGCCAATCATCCACATACCCTAAAATTATAAAAATTCAACCATGAGGAGGGGGTAAAATGGTCAAATCACACAAAAATAAATATTTTGCATAAACCACCAACAACCACGTTATTACACATATATTGGTGTTGTATGCTTTGCTATATATTTCATAATTATAGTATAATGGACTTCCAAGTTATTTTCCTCAATTTGCATACATTTCTAGCATTTTGAGCCTTCCTACAATGACTATAGGTCATTTATGACTTTTCAAAACTGTCGGTTCAATTATCAGATTATTCATTTCAATTTTAGGGTCATTTACCTATTTTGGAGCTTACACTATTTAGGGTTTGGTATCAGTCCAAAACTCCTATTAGGTGACCTCAGATTATAATTACGATAGAGCCATCATCTTTGTAACATTAATTTTAGGCTGGAGGACCCTTGGTTTATGTACTAAGGCTTTCAGATTTATTTTAGGCTTTTGGATGGATTATATAAAAATAAAAATATTAATGTGGGCCCCATATTTAGTCAATATGATCACAAATGAAATTTTTTATGATCCCATTGGATTTGAAACATGTTTTACAATCAATTTTCACTATTAGATCATGTTCATAGGGTTTCGAATGAGTTTGAGGGTTAAAACATATTTTTGAAATTGCTGGTGCTGGTGTGTTCATGGAACTAAACTTTTGATCATATTTGTGACCATTTGATGGTTTGACTAGGAGGTGAAATCAGATTTTGTATTGCGTCCATGACCATTGCTGATGGTTAAGATTCAAATCTTACCCTTTTAATATATTTGGCATTTTGAGAGATACAATACTCCAATTTTGATGATTTTTGATAGTCAGTCAGAACGTACCATATAGGTTTTATAAGAAATGCTCCTTGCATGTGTGATGGAATTAGGAGGCTAGTGGGAGCAACATTTGGCTTTAGCTGGGTTTCCATATAATAACAACTACCATTCCAGTATCGATATGGTTTCTTTTGAGGTCCTGTATGGTAGGCATCATCAATCTCCAGTTGATTGGTTTGATGTTTCTAAGGTTAGACCTCGAGGTAATGGACTTGCTTCGTGAGTCCTTGGATAGAGTCCAAAGTATTCAGGATAGACTTTGAGTGGCTTAGAGTAAACAGAAGTGCTATGTTGATCGTAAACTTCTTAACTTGAAGATTGGTGTTGGTGATTGTATTTTTCTTTGAGTTTCACCATGAAGGGTATGATAAGGTTTGGGAGGAAGGGCAAGTTTATCGTTAGGTATATTGATCTATTTGAGATTCTTTGAACTGTTGGTGATGTGGCTTATGAGTTGTCCTTGCACCAAATTTATCATCTATTCATTCAGTTTTTAATATTATTATGTTTCACCTTTATATCTTGTTGAGTCTCATATCATTTATTGGGAGTCGATTCAGCTAGATGAGAGGTTATCTTTTGTTTAGGAGTCGGTCTATATTTTTGGCTAGGGATGTTAGATGATTGTGCTCTAGAGTTATCCCAGTGGTTATGGTTCAATGGTGACATCCATCTGTAGATGAGGCTACTTGGGAGGTCGAGTTTGATAAGCGTAGTTCTTATCCCCAACTCTTTGTCAATTTAGATATTTCTTTGCCTTTGTTCGAGGACAAACCTGATTCATAGTGGTGGATGATGTAATGACCTAAAATTTGAAGAAATGTATGAATTATGTGTTTCTATGTGATTAGAATTTTTTACCCCTCCCAATAGATGCATTGTGGTATTTTTGGAGTATCGGGGTAATGGGCATAGTTTGCGATATATTTTGGTTCCATTTGTGCAATATTGTGGTTTTTGGAGGCTTCGAAAGCCTCATTATGGACTTTTTAGTTATCTGTTGATTGGTGCGATGGATGGATGAACAAACTATGCTAGTAGATTTGAAACTTTGATTTTAGGGTGATATGCTTGGTATGGTTTTACGGCTTTTAAATCTCATTTTGACCCTTAATTTTAAAAATTATGATTTTGGGTTTCGGGGGTCAACTGTGTGAAAATGACATATTTTCAAAAATCCAATATCTCCATTGAGTCCAAAGCGTCAGATTTAGTGTGGTTACATAATTCATTTGCTTAGATCAAATTCTAAATGAATCTCGAGGCCTTGGAAGAAACTTGAAAAGTTTCTAAAGTTTCAGTTATCATCTGGTACCTCTGCGATTGCACCTCCTTAGATGGAGATTGCACCTTGTGCCGAAGAGGTAGTGCAAAAACACTAAGGGTATGGCAATCACCATACCCTCTTCTGAGGCCAGGGTGTGCGATTGCACACCTGGGTATATGATTGCCCACTTGGGTGTGCAATTGCCATACCTGGTGATCTGGAGGGGTATAAAAAGGCCACTTACATCGCAAATTAGGACATTTCCCATCTTGCCTCTTGAGAGTTAAACCCTAAAATAGTGTGAGAGCTTAAAAGTGAAGCTTATGGGTGCTTGGGAAGCTAGATTAACATCTATTTCTCGATCCTCGAATGAATTTAAGATAAAAATTCACCCTTTTCTTTGTTTAAATTTCTTCATTAATTGTTCAAAACCCAAAACCTTAGGTCTTTATTTTAAATTCCAATTTCACTCCTTTTCACTTGAATAATTCTCCTAATCCTATATTTACTTGTTTTCCTCGATTTCATCTACAAAACAACTTTGATTCTTGATTTTAAAATGAATTTTAAAGGTTTATCGATAAAGTTAAAAATTGGATGTTCTTCAATTTGGACCTTTTTTTTTGCTCAACGTGATTTGGGTTTTTAGATGTAGATTTCTTAAAGTATGGGGATACCATTTTTGAAATAAAATTATGATATTTCCCCTTTCATTTCGAAAACTCATTTTGGGGGTTCGTTTTTATCTTAAACTAAAAATAGAAAATATGGGTATCGTTGGCCTTATTTTGATGTATACATTCTATATTCCTCGGTTTTAGTTGATTTCAGGATCGTTGGTGAGAAGTAAAGTCGTAGTATGAAGTGTTGCAAACCGATTTGGGCAAGGTAGGTTATGGCTTAACTCTTTCAGAATGGGCTGGGTAGTTAATTTTTATACAAAATACATGTTAAGGAGATGGGAACAAATTGTGAGATTGGCTATCTCAATAAGTTGTGCCTGTATGAAGGCCTATATGTTATTCAATTATTTGTTTTGAGATATAATTGATATGTGTGACCGTGTGGGGTCCTATGTGATGTTGATTGCTTGAAATACATGTGAATAATAGTACTGTATTGTTGGAATTCCTTTTTTGGTACCATTGGTATATTGTATATTATTCATACTTTATTGACATATGAATCATGTGGGAATTTATGAATGGTTGGAAATCACGAGTGGATAATTGGCCTATGTAATTAGTATATTGGTTGGTTGTTTAAATACGCATTTAGGTTGGTTGTGAGCATTACATCATCATACTCATGGCATCACACACATGATTTCACTTGTTTATTGTATGCTTTATAGATAATTGTTGCTGTTGAATGTGTTTTTTTGAATTGTGTCTTATGTTATATATGTGCTACGGAAACACCAAAACTACTGGGAAATATTGGAAATACTAGAAACATTGGGAACATTCGATTTTCTAGACCTTCTCCAAGGAAGGTGCCAGAGATGTGTCATGGATATTGATATCCGATATTGGATTTTATAGACCTTCTCTGAAGGTTGTGCTAGAGAAAAGTCATGGATATTGGTTGTATGCGGGTTGATGAACCCTTCATGGGTCCTACGTCAGGAGGCTTGCCTCCGTATGTGTATACGGGGTAGTATATGGGTTGACAAACCCTTCATAGGTCCCACATCAAGAGGCTTACCTCCATGGGTGTATACAGAGGTTGTGCGACAACCTCATGCATCATCATCGTCATCATTTTCCTCTTCTTATACATTGAACTTACTTTATTGTGTTTATGTTGTGATTGAAATTTCCATATTGACTTGTTATGCCTTTATTTGCTCTATCTTATATTAATTATACTTAACTATCTTGTATATACCTTCTCTTCCTTGTTTCTGAGTGTATGTGACATAATTTATACTTGTGTTCTACCTGGTTATATTGCAATGTACGTGATTTATTTATAATAAGGACATTTTGTTGATTGCAGGTGATGTGCTCTTAGTATGTATGTTGTATGTCTTATTTTCTAATTTGCTCGATCGGCCAATGACACCTACTGAGTACAGGTGGACTGTACTCACTCCTACTGTACCCTTCTGGTGCTAATTTAGGTTTGGGTGTGCCCCATGCTAGTTGATTCAGACATTTGTTTGAGATTTCAAAGTAGTGGAGACTTTCAGGCGTTCAGATGTCTTCGCGTTCAGATGTCTTCTACTATTTTCTCTATCATTAGACTATGTCCTTATTACTTTTCAGAGGCAGAGTTGCATCTACTGGATTTCTTATGTACTTTATTTGGATTCGAGTTACACTAGATACATTCTTATACTGCTGACATCATGTTTTGAGAGTTATGGTTGTATTGTTGAATATATTCTTTCCTCATTTGTTATACTTATATGGTTCTTCTTTATTCTAGGAGCCATATCTTGGGGTATTTCTATCTTTTCCTTTTTGTGTATCAGTTTAGGTAATAGGCTTACTCACCAAGGTTTTCCGAGATAAGTGCCATCATGACCCTTGATTTTGGGTCATGACACTTTTGCATTACTTTTTTTATTTCTCAATAGTATCATTACTAGAAGTTCCGAATTATGGGTTAGCTTACCTACTGGTGGGTTATAGTAGGTTCCTCTATGAACTAAGGAAATTGGGTCATGACAAATTTGTATTAGAGCCTAGGTTTATCAGTGTGTTGGTACAATAGTTTAGTATCTGACAAAGTCTTGCGGATCGGTATGGAGAAATCTGTATCCTATCTTTAGGAGTCTATAGGGCATTTTTAGGAAATTCTATTTTGGACTTCTTGTTATGTGTTCGTACTTCTATGAACCTTTAAGTACTTTATTGACCACTCTTTCCTAGATGGATAACACAAGGTTGTTGATAGATGTGGATGAGACTTTTGCACATGTTTCCAAAGTTTCAGCTCAACGTTGGTCTAGGGAGTTAGAGATCAATATTGAGAATCATCAGTATCAGCCAGAGGGTCTAGGGCTAGCCCGGCTTCGATAGAGGTTGTGACTACTTTTTCCTTATGGGACTTGGTGTTAGGGATTTTGAGTATTTTAGTGGATACCTCAGTTCCAAAAATGATGAACGGTTCATCGAGTGTTTCTCAGACCAAAGTTTGATTTATTGGTATTCCGCAGGGTTCTATGTTTATTTTAGCGTACGAGATGGGGTTTTGCGAGTGGTCCATACATACTTTAATTCTATATCCTTCATATGGTTATATAAAGCTTGTATTTATCACTGGGTTAGATATTTTACTTAGCTTGGCAATAGATCATTCAATAGTAGCTGGGTCTTTTTCCCCTCAAGTTGTTAATCATACGAGGAGCACAAAGAGGGCATGCATTGAGATATATGGAGGTGGCGGTAAGATACTATGTCATCAGTACAATGTTATGTATTTTGTTTGGGAGTGGTGATCAACGTTATTTGTAGCCTATAAGATCCATACATATAGTATCTCAGTCTATAGATGGCTCCCAAATCAGTTGTGGTGGTCATAATGTGCAGAGTTCTCATCAGACATTGCAGAGTGCTTATTATAGATCTTCAGGCTATGGTGACTATTCAAGATTAATGGGTTCAGTGAATCAGAGGGTATTAAGGGAATATTTTAAATTTAGAGAGAGTGGTCATTAATCTAGGGAGTGCCCCGTTGGTTGATTCAGGTAGGGTCAAAAATGTTCCTCGCCAGCCTAGAGCTCCTAAGGTGTGTTATGACTGCGGGGTGGATGGTCATTTTTATAAAGAGCTTCCTAAGCATTAGTTGGTTAACCGTTTGGTCAACTCATGTTTCTTATCGGGTTAGAGCATTAGGGGTTTGTTATAACTGTAGAGAGACAGTCATTGGTCAAGAGAGTGTCCCTTACGTGGGATTATTTGTTGGCCAACACAACTAGATCAGTCATTTAGTGTTGTGTCTCCTTCAGTTAGAGGTAGTGCACTTGGTGTTTCAGTTGGTTATTTAGATGCTCAATCTTGATTAAGATGTGTTTAGGTTCATACTTCTTCGGGCAGGTCAGGGCTATGAATTTGGATTTCCATTATGAAAGGTGCACCTTTGATTTTCTACCCTTTGATTCTATTTGAGTTAAGTTGGGATTTTTATATCTATCGATGACTGTAGGCCTTGGTATTCGTATTGCAATGATCCAAAAACCAAGGGTCATGATGGCACTTGTCGCGGTAAAGCCTTTAAAGTAAGTCTATCAACTAACTGATATGAAAAGAAGAATCACTACCAAAACCCATGGAAAGACTCCTAGACCAAAGTCAAACCCACACGTATATTGTAAAAGCAGAGATACATAGTCAAGGTACCATACAATACCTCAAAACCTGATGTCAAATATAAGAACTACTAAATATATCTCGAATGTCAAAGATACAATAATAGTCCAAAAAGGATCAAATCTGTCTCTGAATACTAAATAAGACATGAAATACATAGGAAGAGGTAATAGGCAAACTCTTGAAAACATAGGATGTCTTCTACCTAGAATATACTCCAAATACCCCTGAATCAACTATTCATATGGCAGACTAGTACCTGGATCTACACCAAAGGGAGCAGGAGGGATATGGACAGTCCACTTGTACTCAGTAGGTATCATAGGACGACTGAGTAAATTAGAAAATAAAGCATATAAAGTTCTACTACATACACATATAACATATACAGGTAGGGTAAAGAAGAACAACTATACACATGCACCAATTACAAGTATAAGAAGATATGAGGTTTACCAAGTGTTAGGACCAAGTCTAGTATTTACATGGTGGTACCGATGTTTCATAAATAAATATGATATGAGGATGTAATACTCAGAACCAACCAAAATAATAATATCCAATATGCCAAACATGTGAGCCAAATTCACTCAAATAAACCAACTATCTATGATCCGATATAATACAAAAACCATCAAGTGAAACACGCAAGAAAAAGTCATCGATACGATAAAATTCCAAAAATATAGGATTCCTCCCACCAAAAGAGTTCCATTAAAACATAGATTTATCAATACCAGGTCAAAAACATCATATAAGATGCCACACGTCCACACAAAGCAAATAATGTCTTAAAACCACCAAATATTATCCACATAGGCCGCTTAACGAGTACATAAATACCTAAACACATTTTCCATGATACAACCCCATACAAATAGCTTTCTTTTACATTATTTTTAACTATACAACCTAGTTTGAAGAAATTTAATCAATAACCTACCTCAAATTCGAAAAACCAGTACCAAAATCCCTCAATCTAGTGCTTTGTCCTCATGAATAGATCTGGAATCAACTAAAACCTACAAATATAGAATTTATATGGAAAAAAAGCCAACAATAACCATATAATCCACTTTTGAATCAGGGTCGTAACAGACCCCCCATAATGTGTTTTCAAAAAAGAGGGCAAAACTGAAATTAATCCAAACACATATTTCCTTACATTAAACGAACTCATTGGAGAAAACCAAGTGAAAATAAAGTGAATTTTGGGTTTGAATTGAAGAAATGATAATTTGGGCCTTCTGGGCAAAAATCTCCAAGTTCCACCTTTAAATATGAGTTTAAAAAAGATTTCAATGATAAAGTCAAAGAAAAGTTACTGTAATGGGGATTTGGAGATTAACCAAGCTTAAAAATTGAAAAAAGGTTCAAAAGCTTGAACCCCAAGCTCCAAGTCTTGAAAATGGTGTAAAATTCTTAACAAAGGGAAAATAAACCCCCCAGGCATAGCCTAAGATACTATCGAGTTTCTTAGGCGGCTATCACTTAAGACACCAAGCGTCGCTTAAGCAAAGCCTTCCTCATGACTTATGCGGCCTGGCTGTCGCTTAAGCGACATGCATCATGTCTGACAGTGTCACTTAAGTAAATAGACTATCGCTTAAACAAACATGTTTTTGCTTAGGCAAAAGTTTGGTTGTCAGTATAAGTCGCTCAAGCGACCAAAGCATCGCTTAAGCAAGTGGACCAGCTGGAGAGTTAGAGAATTTTGAGTGTATGTGCACCCCTGAGATTTATTTGAAATCCTGAGTATGCAACGAACTATGCTACCCTACTAAATTTAATGCTCCGAACTCATTGATGATATCAGATTTTCAAAAAAATATCATTTTACAAAATTAACCCCCGAAATCCAATTGGCATTTTTTCCAAATGGAGGGTCAAAATGAGATATAAAATCCCTAAAACCATATCAACAATGTTATAAATCTAAAATTGACATTCCAAATTTGTTGGTATAGTCCATTTTGTCATTCGACACACAGATCAAAAAATGTCAATCAAAGTCAACTAATAAGCCTTTAAGACCATCAAAAACCAAAATCTCATATAAATCACACCAAAATATATTGGGAACCATGCCAATCATACCCATACCCTAGAATTATGCCAATTCAACCATGGGATATAGAGGAGGGAAGGGGGGCGTAAACTTGTCAAATCACATAGAAATAAATATTTCACATAAATCACCAAAAACCAGGTCAATACGCGTATATTGGTTATTGTATGCTTTGGTGTAGATTTCATGAATATATGGTAATGGCCCTCCAAGTTATTTTACTCAATTTTCATAGATTTCTAGCCTTTGGATCCTTCCCATAGTGATTATAGGTCATTTATGACATACTGGAATTGTCAGTTTAGTTATCGAATAGTTTATTTGGATTTTATGGGTCATTTCCCTATTTTGGAGTTTCCATTATTTAGGATTTTTTTCTCTAGAAAAAACTCCTATTAGATGACCATATATGATAATTATGACAGTGCCATCAACCTTAAAACATTAATCTTAGGCCGGAGGACCCTTGGTTCAGGTACTGAGGCTTTCAGACTCGTTTTGGACTATTGGGTAGATTATATAAAAAATAAAACTATAGATGTGGGCCTTATATTTAGTCAATATAATCTCAAATGAAAGTTTTCATGATTTCATTGTATTTGAAATGTGTTTTACAATCAATTTTCACTATTCGAACTTGTTTATAGGGTTCCAAATGAGTTTTGGGGATCAAAATAAGATTTTGAAATTACTGGTGCTAGTGTGGTCGCGAAACCAAACTTTTGATCATATTTGCAACCATTTGACAATTTGACCAGGTAGCAAAAGAAAATTTTGTGCCACATTCGCAACCATCACTGATTGTTAAGATCAAAATCAAACTTTTTTTTGTATTTTTGACATTTTGAGAGCTACGAAGCTTCGATTTTGATGATTTTTAATGATTTTTTCTCATATAATCATTATCTATCAATTTATAACTCTATTTTTCCAATTTTCCAAGAAATTCTAGTTTATGTTTTATGATTTCCACCAAAATTGAGAATCAAAAAATCCATTTTTACTATTTTTAGGGCTTTAGAGCTTGAATTTAGGCGATTCCAAAGGAGTTTACGAGATTTCTTCCACCGGTAAGTTTTCTAATCTTTTAATTATCATTTTACCCTTAATTTTATCTTTAAAAAAACTTCAAATTCTAGATTTTAAAATACTTTTTGGGGTTATTTCTCGTAAAGCTTGAAAATGATTTTTCTTTGATTTGAATCTCATTTTAACTTACTTTTGCAAGGATTTTCAGTTGCAGACTCCTATGAGTGTGGAAAATATATTTATAAAGTAAAAATATCGTTTTACCCTTTTAGTTTCAAACCCATTATCAAGGTCTATGTTTAGAATCTCCTTAAAAATAGTAGTATGAGTCTTGTTTTACTTCTAAAGATGTTTAGATTACTATTTTAATAGCGTGATTGTATTTTAGGATTATGGATCAATGGAAAATGATTTATGGGTGATTCAAGGATTGTGGTTCATCATCCTGGTAGGCTTCTATCTACTCTTCATCATGATATAATGTAATATATATGTTGCATGTTAGATTGTGATTTTACGATATGATTATGAGTCTAATGGCCTAACTTTGCCTAATTTTTAAGTTTAGGGATAGAAGGGTGAATTGACCATTAAGGTGAAATACTTATCATATCTCTAGGATCCTATTACTCTAGGTTGCTAGCATGTTAGGCATAATTGCGGCTAATAATACTTTATTATAAGGTTTACTACCTTATGTGGTGGATGGTGATGGTTTCCTGGATGGTGTTATGATTATGTCGGTTATTTAATATTAGGCTCAAGGCCATGATTATGATATTAGTTGGATTCCAGAAAGTGATTTACCTTTGTAAAAAATGTGACCATAGTTTGTAGACATTTAGATGCTTCTAATCGTATTGTTTAGATACTGGTGATAGCATGCACAAATTCAGTAAAATTCATGCTTACTAAACTGTAACTAGTACGATTCCAACCAAAATTATAGTTTTACCACTATTCTCCTAAAAAGAGATTTATTTTCACTTTTCACCTTCAAAATGGATTTTTTATAATAGAAATCGTACTATCTTAATGAATGATTTATGAGCCTTTGAGACTAAAAATGATGTTTTAAAGATTTGACCGAGATAGATTTTAGTCAATGATTTTACGACTTTTATTTGCTTTAATCGATAGACACTACGATCCTTTCTATACTTTTATGATGATTTAGTCCCAAAGATTATCCCTAGGCAACAGATTTACAGGCTTGCACTATCATGTTAAACTATTTTAGCCATGGCTTGAGTTCGTGCATTATTATATGTACATATACATATCTTCAATATTGGATAGAGTAGATGATAATGATGATTGTAATTTAAAATCCTGGATCAGAACCAAGTCAGTGTTTATGGGTACTCCTAAACCCCATGGGGGCCCTTCGTACATGAGCCATCATGCCAAAGAAGAGAGGTTGCCATTGGTCCAATCTTTTTAAGCCATCGAGCTGGAGGACATGTATACACAGGTTACATTATGGTACTTGGTTTGGTTAGAGTATTATGGATTATACTTCACATTCATACTTTTTTGTGCATTACCTATCACAAGTATTCACCTATATCTATCAACCTTATGGAGGGTTTCATAGGTATATATGATGAGTATTGCTTGTATTGTGTTGTATGTTGGTTAGATCTTCTGGGTTGTTGGGAATGATTTAGGTATTATTTATCTGGGTTAACTGGTTACTATATTATATTATTATTATGGTTTTTTCATGATAGGTTGATTACTAGATCGGTACTAAGGTTCGAGTTATGATTTTGATTCCTCTCTTTATGGTTTCTTTATTATGGATAATTATTTCATGTCTAGACATTTGGATTAGAGATCCAAATTATGTTAGCCCTAGTTCCTACTATAATTAAGATGCTAACTAGTATGACTACTTTTACTTATACCTTTGGGCTAGCTTTGTTTATGTACATACATTTATATATATAGTTATGGTATTACCGTATATCTCTCCCTCCATTCATGTTTTCATGTTGTATATCCATTATTTGGCCTTGTATACTATTATATATCCTTTATCTGTTCTTTAAGTGTATGTGGGCTAACGATTTATAATATAGTGCTTAGGTTTCTATGGATTGCTAGAATAGTATAGTTTATCATTATTGCCTTATTAGCTTTACTATGTTCCTTGGATATTTGAACGTAGTTTATATTCTTGCTTGCATTTTATGTATATTTGCATTATCTTTGGAGCACATTCAATAGTTACCTACTGAGTACCATATGTTTGGTACTGATAGTACACTTCTGTAACCTAGAGATTATATTATGAGTTCTCGCCATTATTGTATGTGTCGTGTGGAGCAACTATGGTTCAGATACATATGGTGATCTCTTGGCATTTGGAGTATTGTTATTCTCCCTATATGTACTAGACTAATCTCTATGCTGTATTTATGTATATTTGCATTCGGTAGTTTCCTACTAAGTACGTTGTGTTTGGTACTCACATTACACTTCTTAACCTGCAAATTATATTATAAGTTTTCCCCATTATTATATGTGCTGTGTGGAGCAACTAAGTTCGAAGACATATAGTGATCTCCCGGCATTTGGAGTATTGTTTTCTCCCTCTATGCAATAGACTAATCTCTAAGTTTGAATCCTTGAAGTTTGAGCAAATAGAAATAAGAGTTAAAGCTCTAGATGGTATGAACTCAAGATATAGTTATACTCATGAAGATTCTAAGTTAGTAAGTGTTCAAGATATTATATGATGATTAGTGGGGCTATAGAAAGATAGAGTTGTACCTTGGAAGAAAGTATTAAGAGTGGTTTTTACACTTTCAGTTATAGTCTTTCAGAGTAAGTTTGTTATTTATGTGTATCATTGTGTTCCAGACTCTAAAGTGCAGTGAGTGTAGTCCAGTTTAGAGTTTAGTAAAGGGTTCCCCAGACTTAAAATGATAGCTTAAAGCTAAGGGGGAGATGATAGAATGAGTGACTAAGTCAAGTTCTCAGATTCTAGTAACGGTGCTAGTATGTTATAAAACATCAAAGAGTGGGGGTGAGGCTCAACCTATTCTTATTTCAGTATTGGTATTTTAGTTATCTCAATATCTACTCATGCCTTACGTGTTAGTTGTATGATCATAGTTCATGTTCATGTATGTAATAGAGGATCATGTACTCTCCCAGTTCTTAGTATGAGGAGTTCCAGTTCATTCAAAAGTTGGAATCATATTCCATAAAGTTATGAGCTCCAAAATTCAGGTCATGCAGCTCATGACTCACACACTTATGCTTTACAGTATGTTTAGTTCCAGTACTCATGCAACACCCTTAACGATCAATGAAATTTAGAGTTATATCATGTATGTCCTCAGATTAGATCTTTTTAATGAATCTAAGTCGTGAACACTCTATTCCTCAGGCCTGGATAAAGTGTCAAGTTATGCTTAGTAGCCCTTTATATTTCAGGCCCTGGTATTCTAACCTTTCAGTGACCTTCCCTTAGGTCAAGATAGTGATGATAAATAGTTGCGTAGATGGGAGAGAGTAAATGTGTTATGTTGGGAAAGATGGTTGTATGCTAGTTTTATGTAAGTCTATAAATGAAGAAATACTAAGGTGAAGCTTTTTGTGTATAGTTAGTTAGTTGAGAATATTTTTGCATGCCTTCTCAAGAATAGTGAATGGAAGATATTATTAATAGAGGTGTTAGAGAATACAAGAAAGGTACTCTTATGGGTATTTGTTTAGAAGCTTATATGTGGTTATAAAGATAGGCTTGAATGTTATGTTGGTATATAAGAGGATAGGTGTGTTGTGCATTAATGAACTTCTTGTGAGAGGTTGAATTTAGTTATTGAAGTGATAAGAAAAATCATCCTAGAGTGAGTAGTTATGACAATGCTTGGGGTATTGAATCCATGGTTCAGACTAGTATTATGGTGTTATGTGCAGTATCTCATAAATCTGAGTTAGGCTTGACCATGATGAGAGAATTTAGTTCAGTTTAGACTTCAGTAGACAGATTTATCAATGACCATATGAGAATTAAAAGTCGAATCAAGTGAATATGGTATTTAAAAGCGAATAGTATAGTTGAGGGAGTTCTTGAGAAATGTTGTTAAGCTTAAAAGTAAGAAGTTGCATTGCTTAAGGCCTAGTAATTCTATCCTAGCTTCAGATTCAAATATCTTGTCATGATTCAGTTTATAAGTATTCAGTGAATGATCTTAGTTTTCCAAGCATCCCAACTCAGATAATATAATACCCATTGTATTATCGTAGCCTCGTTGTCTCATGATTCGTGCCTGCATAATTTATCACTTTACCATTCTATGTGAATAATTGCATCATGAATACTTTAAGCGAATTCTAAACTCTCGGCATGAATCATATTCTTATAAGAAGTAAAGGCAAGTCAGCTTAGAAATAAGTTTCATGATAGAGGTTTCTAATGTTCCAGACTTAGTCATGTAAGTATATTCCCTAATGCAAATGTTCAGTATGTAATCTCAGTTGCCTTAGTTCAAAACTCTCATTTTAATCAGTCTGTTGAGGGTGCTACTTGGGAAGCAAAAGCAGACATGCATACCAAGTATCCTCATCTCTTCGAACTCAGATTCAGTTGAAGGTAATGGTTTTTCCTTTATTTAATTTGTTTCTAGTCTTAGATTCAACCATATAGCTATTTTTATGTAAGTTCATGTACTTACAGATTATTTTAGTATCTCACTATGTTAAGATTCAGTCGTACAGTTTATTTTAGTTTTGCATGATAGCTTATAGCCTCAGTATTCTCAGCTTAACTAGCCACATTCGAGGACGAATGTTCCCAAGGAAGAGATATTGTAATACCCCATATTTTTCCTAGCTTTAATTTATTCCTAGAATGTTATGGAATATCTTCCAAAACAAATAATATTTATTTTATGTGGAATTTTCCAGATTTAGACCTGTCATTGTATAGGAAATTGAATAAGCTTTCTATTGATATCAAGTTTGCCCAAATTCGATGCTCGAATAAGGAATTATAGCCTTTTTAAGTTGAAAGTGTCCCACCTGAGCAACCACTGCATCGCGGAGAAGGACAATTTCATAATTGTTAATTCCAGTGGACCTTTGCGATATTGGCGCATCGCGGAGAGGTCCAAATTCCCAATTGTCAAAATCCAGTAGCCCAATGTGATACTGGCGCGTCGTGCCAGTGGAAAAAATGGCAATCCAAAAGGGCACCGTGATTGTGGCACATTGCAATGAAGGCCCAGTTCCCACTCGTTCTTTTCCAGTGAGCCACTGCAATAGTGGCGTATCACGGTGGCCTATTAAATCGGGATTTTTGCTTTCTTTTCTAGTTCCATTGAGAAGTTTGATAGGGGTATTTTGGTCAATCCCCAAGGCCCCAATTCGTGTAAAACACAACATTAAGCATATTCCAAAGCACTTTATGCTTATTTCATCAATTTTCTCTCAAAATAAAACCCTAGAACGCAAGAGCTTCTTCTCCAAGAAGTCAAAATCCTCCATAGTTTATCCAAGAAAGCTCTAAATTGAGGATTTTGAGGACAAGATAATCAAGAACTCATCTTCAAGAATTCAAATAGGAATCAATAATTCAAGCTTCTTCATCCAATCATCAGTAAAGGTATGTGGCGTTATGAACAAGGAGAATTCTTTTTTCCTTGTGCCCAAAACTTTCTTTTTAAGTTAAATTCACATGATTTGCAATTAAGGCTCATACCCAAGTTTTATTATTTGAAGATTATGAGATTTCAAGTGATTGAATGTTGAATTGCATGACTACTTTCATATAATTATGCATATAATGTGATTTTCTAGATTTTTTCAATTGAGTTTAAGCATGATATTGAGATTATTGATTTTATTATTCTGATATTGTTGAAGTATTTTCAAGAAGCGTGTTGAGCATGACGTTTTGCTATGATTTTACATGAGTTTGAAGCATGGGTTATTAAGCCCTAATGAGTATTGTTATTTCAAGATTGATTGTACTATGGGCACTTTATGAGTAGGTTCTTTTCAGATTATTGATAAAGATTTGACCTTTAGGTCTTAGAATAGATACGAATCCACTTTATAGATTCATATTACAGATTTAGCTTTACAGATATACAATTGGTTTTCATTATAAACCATTATACTATTTTAAAAGTCGATTTTCAATAGAATGGGCATAACAAATAAAAAAGTTGTAGTATTTAGCACCGAGGGGGAAGTATGGGTTTAGCGTATCTTACTTCACAGAACTACATAGACAACGTAGGTACAGATTATCAAATTATTCCTATTTCTATATTAATGACATACTTAGCTTGTGATCGATCACATGGACAACAGGTCATACTCCCTGGAAAAAGTATGACACCTCTCCCGAATGTGAGGTTTCTTCCTAGGAGGATGAGATTTTGCACTTCATGTAGCTCGTATGGTTTTGTCTATTAAGAGAACTTCCCTTAGGATAAAGTGTTTTGCTTATAGATAAGCTTTAGATAAAGTATTTACCCTTCCAGAACAGTTTTCCCTAATAGTAAAGACTTTCAGAAAAAGATTAATAGAAAAAGCTTTTAGAAAACTAAGTATGAAGGCTCACAAGTTTTACTCAGATTCTGCTTTACAGAAAGATATTAGCTATAAAATTCAATTTTCAGATTTCAAAATTTAGAGTGAGTCCTTTCTACACTTAGTTAATATGATTTAAAAAGAGAATACAAGCACAACTTTCAGAACTAAATGTTATGACTCACTAGATTTTTATGTATGATTTGTTATTCATGATTATAGATTTTAGTATTTCAGATATTCCAGCTTATGTGAGTTATTTATTTAGCATGCATTATTTTATAAATTATGATGACTAGATAATGTTTTACTTATGCATTTTACCCTATATATTCAGTATATCCATAAAGTACAGATCCAGACATATGTCTATGTGCTTATTATCTCATAATATAGGTTTTAGTTTAATTGTAGGACACACACCATATTCAGATAGTTTGTAGCTTCCAGTCAATAGGTGATGGGTGCTCTTGATTGAAGGGCTCGAGTCAGCCATATAGTTTGAGCAGTATTGTATTTTTGTTTATTCAGTCGTATTGATTTGGGATAGTTGGGGGTCATATCCCAGCTACCTATAGTCAATACTAGTAAAGGCGTCATAGACAGTTAGTAGAGTTAATGTATTTTATTCCAGTATTATTTTGTAAAAGTAGAGTTATAATTATTTTAATTTAGTTCTATATTGATCAGATTCAGAAAAGAGTCATCTTCCATTTATTTCATTCAGGTTTATGTATTTTATTTAGTTGCTTATGAGTTATGCTAGTAGAAGGGTTAGCTTGGGATCACTTGTGGTCTTAAGCATCGTGTGATATCTTGGGACCCATTTTTTGGGTGTTACAAAAGGTAAGTTTACCTTTTGTGGTTATGTTATACTTTTAGAGACAACAATTGGCTATATTATACAATTATGGGTTTGAGATTCTTGCACTTGTCTCCTAGGTTGTATAGGTAAAGCATTGGCTATCTCTCTCTATATAACCTATTTTTGAGTTTGACTGGTTTGGGATCCATTCTTCCAATTTGACTAGTTTATCACCCCATAATGTTTTTGATGTTGATGTCGAGAGGTCTTGGATTTGTGTTTTAAATTTTTTGGGTTCATCTCCTGGTGATGGTTTGCTCTTGGTATTAGTGTAGAGATGGATACTTTATTCTTGTCGTGATATGGTTCTTGTCTTAGTGGAGTTACGAGAATTGGAGATATGTGATCTTTATTTGATTGCTTCTTATGATGATAGTTGAGTATTTGTTGCTGACATGGAGTGCTCTAGTGACCAGTTTTGGCTAAGGTTGCATTTCTCTGAGTCACTAGAGTTTTGGCTATGAATAGTACGGTTTGGAGCCTTGATGAGTTCTTGAGTATGCTTTGGTGGTTTGTGCCCTCTAGTGAATATAAAGTTGGTTGCTTGTTTTTTTAGTCAGTAATTTATCCTATATTATGATTTTATTCTTCAACTACGTTTAGATTTTGGCTCTGACAAGATCTAAAAGAGATATGTCTAATTTTAATCCTAATGTTGATTGGGTATTTGGCCTTAGATCAAACTCTTTAGCTTAGTTTTGCATTTGATACCTTAGAATGGTGATTTGGAGGTTATGATAGATTAGTAGTGTGGATTCTTGCCCATCTACAGTATAGTTTTGGAATATTAAGATCGGGCAGTTCGACCTTGGTTTTGACATTTGTTGGGAGTTGTATACCTTGGTTACAACCTTTATTTTTAGATTTGTCTCAGTTGGGATGTCATCTAAATGCTGGTAAGACTGCACCTTAACTACCTAATCGGTCCTTTTCAGTTTAAATGGATTATGGTTTATAAGTGTTTAGATGATAGTTTGTAAGCACGATATTGGTTCATATAACTTTACCGTAGGGTTCAGTTATAATTGTTATTTGGGATGATTTACATAGTAGGAGTAGTATGCTTGAGTTGGACTCAACATGGTTTTACCCCCAATTAATGGGGTATTATGGAGCGGATCATTCCATTGTGATTACTTGTACTTATAACTCATGGCTGGGAGTTTTATGGATCATTCCGACTAGTTATAGAATCTGCATAGATTGCAAACCTTGATTATCTCCATTTATGTGCCCAATTAGCGCCTTAAGGGATATTTTTCAAGCTTGCCATTTTGGATTTCACTGGATCAACTTTAGTTCTTTAAGGTTAGTGTCATAGAGTTGCGTAGGCAGGATTCAAGTGACTTTCTTCCTGGTTTGGAGTGGATAACATGTTTGAAATGGAAAAAGAATGTTATATTTAGATTTGGAGTTGGTTGTATGACTCATGCCTTCGTTTACCTTTGGAGTTGATGAGTTTTTGTTTGATTGTGCTGGGATCGATGTGGTATCAGTGTATCATGGTTTGGATTTGTGTGTATCAGCCTCTGGTTTAGTTGGAGGTCACTTGGTGGTTGAGGTTGAGTTTTGGATAATTGAGAGTGAAGTGCAGAATTTGGTTAGAAAAGGGATACTTGCAGCAAAATCCCTTAGAAACATCAATTCTTCTTGCAAGTTATCTGAGAATTCATTCTTGGAGCATCCATGCCTAGTACCTTATCCCTTTGTGCTTTTGTAATCTTTCTACCCATAAACTTTTACGGATGGAAGTCCTTTTAATAGTGGATATTTTAATGAACCTCTAGGTCATTTCATTAATTTTCATTTATTTTCAGCATTTTGAGCCTTCCCACAGCGACTACAAGTCATTTATGACTTGTTGGAACTGTCGGTTTGGTTATCGAACTCTTTATTTAGATTTTAGGCTCATTTACCTATATAGAGATTTCATTGTTTAGTATTTGGTCTCAGAACAAAACACTTAGTAGTTGACCTCGAATGAGAATTCCAACAGTACCATTAGCTCCGGAACATTGATTTTAGGCTAGGGGGACCCTTCATTCAGTTCTCGAGGCTTCCATACACATTTTGATCTATCGGGTGGATTATATAAAAAGTTGGAACTATAGGCATGGGCCCCATAATTAATTGAAACAATATTTGATGAAAGTTTCAACGATTCCATTGGATCTAGAAAGTGTTTTTCAATCAATTTGCACTATTGGATTATGCTCATAGTGTTCTGAATGAGTTTAGGGGGTCAAAAACATGTTTTGAAATTGCTTGTGTTGGTGTGGTCACGAAAGTAAACTTTTTTCTATATTTGTGTTCATTTGACCAGGACGCGAAAGTAAACTTTGTGTCGTGTTCGCAACCATCACTGTTGGTTAAGACCAAAACCAAACCCTTTTTTTATTTTAAATATTTTGGGAGCTAGAAAGCACAAATTTTGACGAATTTTGGGTTTTTTTGTATAATCATTGTCTATCAATTTTGAATTCTATTTTCCCTATTTCCCAAGAATTTCTATTTTATTTTTCATGATTTCCACCAGAGTTGTGAATCAAAACCCTATTTTCACCATTTTTGGGCCTTGGGAGCTCAAATTTGGGTGATTTCATAGGAGTTTTCAATATTTCTTCTTTGGGTAAGTTTTCTAATATTATAATTTTCATTTCCCCATGATTTCATCTTCAAAAAAACTTTAAATTCTTGATTTCAAAATGGGTTTTGGAGGGGGTTTTTGCCGGTAAAGATTAAAAATGTTTTTTCTTTAATTTGAACCTCATTTTAAACTAGTTTTAGCATGGGTTATCAACAGTACACTCCTAAGAGTATGATAAACATATTTCTAAATTAAAATTATAGTTTTACCCTTTTTATTATTAAACCAATTTAGGGGTTCATTTTTAGACCCTTTTGGAATATAGTAATATGGGTCTCATTTTACTCCTAACGACGTATAGATTACTATTTTGAAAACGTGATGACATTTTGGGATCATGGAGAAAAGTTGATGATTAGTGGGTGATTCAAGGATTGCAATTCGACATTGAGGTAGGTTTCTGTCTATTCTTCTTCATGAGATAGTGTAGTACATATGTTACATGTTAGATAGGGATGTTAGGATGTTATTATTGGTAGAACACTGTGACTTTTCCTAATTTATGTGTTTGAGGATAGAAGGGTGATCAACCCTTAAGGTGAAATACTTATTATGCTTTTAGGATTCTATTACCCTAGGTTGCGAGCATATTGTGCATAGTTGAGGCTAATAATCATTTATTATAAGGTTTACCACCTTATGCGGTGGATGGTGTTATGGTTATGTTAGTTATTTATTATTGGGCCCAAGGTCGTGATTATGATACTAGTTACGTTAGGTGAAGTGATTTACCCTTGTAAAGAATGTTGTCATAGTTTATTGATAATTATATGCTTATAATCGCATTGTAGAGATATTTGTGATGGTATGCGTAGATTCGATACAATTCATTGTCACTAAATAGTATATCATACAATTCCAACTAAAGATGTGCTTTTACTATTGTTCTCCTAAAGGGGGATTTATTCCCACTTTTTTACCTTCAAAATGGATTCTTTCATAACGGGAATCATACCATCTTAATGAATGATTTGGTAGCCTTTGAGACTAAAAATAATGTTTTAGCCACGGCTTGAGTTTGTGTTACACTATTTTAGCCATGGCTTGAGTTCGTGCATTATTATATATACATATACATATCTTTAGCATTGGACTTAGTAGATGATGATGATTGTTATTGAAAATCCTGGATCGGAACCAAGTCAGCATTTATGGGTACTTCTAAACCCCTTGGGGACCCTTCGTATATGAGCCATCATGCTAAAGAAGAGAGGTTGCCATTGGTCCAACCTTTGCATGCCATCGAGCTAGAGGAGATGTATACATTGGTTACATTATGATACTTGGTTTGGTTATAGTAGTATTGATTAAACTTCACATTCATCCTTTCATGCGCATTGCCTATCAACAGTATGCACCTATATCTATCAACCTTATGGAAGGTTGCATAGGTTAGGTATAGGTGATAAGTATAGCTTATAGCGTGTTGTATGTTGATTAGATCTTCTGGGTTATCGGGCATGATTTAGGGATTATTTATCAAGGATAGACAATTATTATGTTATTATTATGGTTTGTTCATGACAGGTTGATTACTAAATCGATATTGAGATTTGAGTTATGATTCTGGTTCCTTTCTTTATGGTTGAAATTATGGATAATTATCTCATGTATAGACATATGGATTAGAGATCCTAATTATGTTAGTCCTAGTTTCTATTATGATTAGGAGGCTTTAATATGCTAGTATGACTACTTTACGTATACCTTTGGGCTAGCCTTGTTTATGTTTATACATTTATATATATAGTTATGTTATTACCGTATATCTCTCCCTCCATTCATGTTTTCATATTGTATATCCATTATTTGGCCTTGTATACTATTATATATCCTTCATCTGCTCTTTAAGTGTATATGGGTTAGCAATTTATAATATATTGCTTAGGTTTCTAAGTATGGATAGAATAGTATAGTTTATCATTATTGCCTCATTAGCTCTACTATATTAGTTCCTTGGATATTTGAACGTAGTTTATATTCTTGCTTGCATTTTATGTATATTTGCATTATCTTTGGAGCACATTCGATAGTTACCTACTGAGTACCATATGTTTGGTACTGATAGTACACTTCTGCAACCTAGAGATTATATTATGAGTTCTCGCCATTATTGTATGTGTCGTGTGGAGCAACTATGGTTCAGATACATATGGCGATCTCTTGGCGTTTGGAGTATTGTTATTCTCCCTATATGTACTAGACTAATCTTTATGCTGTATTTAGAGGTGAGTTGTATCAGTATATTCATTTAGTATTTTATTTTATAATCTTATTACATTTGAAGCTCTTGTACTGATCCCACCAAGTTTTGGGTTCATTTTATGATGTTAGTGTTTTTACTATATTTATTCCGCATCTCTCCTTTATTTCTCTTAGCAGTCCATTACTAATAGTTCTAGATTACGGGTTGGCTTATCGACTAGTAGGTTATATTAGGTACTATTATGACCTAAGAAATCAATTTGTGACAAATTGTTATTAGAGCGTTAGCTTACTGCTGTGTTAGTACAAAAACTAAATACCTAGTAGAGTCCTACGGATAGGTACGGATACATCCGTAACCTATCTTTTGGAGGATACAAGGCATCCTAAGTAAATTATGCTCTTGACTCCTTATCGCGTGTCCATATTTCTATAAGACTAAAGTACATTCCTTGACTCTATTCTATCCCAGATGAATGATGCAAGGTTATCGATAGATGTGGATGGGACTTTGGCATGCGTTTCTAGAGCTTTAATGCAATATCAGACTAGGGAGTTAGGGTTGGATATCGATGATCTTCAACATCAGTCAAAGGATATAGGGCCGGTGGAACTCATGACTTTTTCAGCCTTTCAAGATTCAACATTGAGGATCCCAATTCTTTTTGTGGATGCATCATAGCAAGAGATGACATTAGGTTCATCGAGTAATTCTTAGGCTAGAGTTATTTTTGTTAGTGTTCTTTAGGTTTCTTAATTGTTTAAGAGTACGAGATTGGGTTTTTTTGAGTGGGCTAGAAATATTCCTATGCTATATATTTTAGAGCATGACATAGTGCATGTATTTATTAGAGAATTAGCATTACCACTTTATTTAGCATCAAAGCACTTGTTAGAAGCTGGGTCTTCTTTATCGTAGGTCATTGATCATGTGCGGGCCATAAAAAAGAACGTATTGTGATATTGGTATTTTATTCAAGAGTGAGGATCCTCTCGATGGAGGTTAGCTTCACTTGCAGCCCATCAATTTTACACAGATAGTGTTTAGGCTATGGGTGGCTCTCAGAATAGTCATGGTGATCACAATGGGTAGAGTTCTCCTCAAACCTTGTTGAGTATTTGGTATGGGTCTTCAGGCCATGATGGCCATTCCAGATCAGAAAGGGCAAAATCTTAGAGTATTTCAAGAGCTTGTTTTGGTTATGATGAGATGGGACATTTGTCAAGAGAGTTCCCTATATTCAAATTGGTTGTTCTGACAGAGTTAGCATATGTTCGTTTCCAACCTAGAGTTCCTAAGGTAGTTATGATTGCAGCGAGGATGATAATTTAAGTATGGAGTGCCTTCGGCATTAGTTGGTCAGCTAATTAGGATCAACTCATTTTTCTCACCAGGTTAGGGCTTCAAGGGTTTGTTATGACTGTAGAGAGATCAATCACTGGTCCATAAAGTGTCCCTGACATAGGATTATTATTCATTCAGATCAGTCTCATGGTATTGTGGCACCTTTAGTTAGAGGCAGTGCGCTTAGTGCCTTAGTTGCTGATTCAAGCGGTCATTCCGAGTTTGGACCCATTTAGATTCATTCTTTCTCAAACTCGTAAGGCATATAACATTGTCTTTCTCCATAATAGCTGTACTTTTATTTCTTGCCATTACCTTTTTATTTATGCATATTAGGGTTCACATACCCATCAATGATTATATGCCTTGGTAGGTTTATATCATTTGTTATGTGCATTGATATATAGTTCATGATTTTATGACTACTCCATAGATTATTTCTTTTAGTAGTGGATGGAGTGGATTAGTGTTGATATTTCCCTTATGGTGTAGCATTTGAGTTTGAGTCCTATTTACCTTGTCATATTTGCCTTCTTATGGCCCTAGGGTAGTACTCGTTGATTTTAATTTTTGAGTACCTCCTATCTCTTATACCGATGTATATATTACTGTTGTTATTATTATTATTGTTTGGCATTTTTTTTATCCTCGCTTGGTAGACAGATAGACTAGTAGTATCTAATTATAATTTTCCTTTATCATGGTTCTTATTCGTTGTATTGGGTGGCTAGATTAGTTAGATAATTTCTCCCTTATAGCAAGGTGAGGCTAGTCATTTTCTTTGTCTGTTGGCGAGGTTAGACCCATTGTTAAGTGGGTTGTGGCTTTGGAGGTAAGTTTTCCTTCTGTGGTTGTGTTATGCTTCTAGAAATAACAATTGGCTATATTATCTATTGAGATTCTTGAACTTGCCTTCTAGGTTGCAGAGGTTTTAACATTAGCTATCCCTCTCTATATAACCTATTTTTGAGGTTGACCTGTTTGGGGTCTATTTTTCCAATTTGACTAGTTCATCACCCCATAATGGTTTTGATGTTGATGTTGAGAGGTCATGGATTTAAATTTTAGGTTTTTTAGGTTCATCTCCTAGTGATGGTTTGCTCTTGGTATTAGTGTGTAGGTGGATACATTATTCTTGTCATAATATGGTTTTTATCTTAGTGCAGTTAGGAGAACTGGAGATATGTGATATTTTCTTGATCGCTTCTTAAGATGATAGTTGAGTATTTTTTGCTGACATGGAGTAATAGAGTGACCAGTTTTGGCTAAATTTTTATTTCTCTTAGTTCCTAGAGTTTTGGTTATGAATAGTGCAGTTTGTAGCTTGATAAGTTCTTGAGTTTGCTTTGGTGGTTTTTGCCCTCTAGTGGATATAGAGTTGGTTGCTTTTGTTTTCAGTCAGTAATTTATCCTTTGTTGTGATTTTGTTTTTCAACTATGTTTTGATTTTAGCTCTGACATGATCCAGAAGATATATGTTTGATTTGGATACTAAGGTCAATTGGGTATTTGGCCTTAGATCAACTCGTTAGCTCAGTTTTGGATTTAACACCTTAGAATGGTGATTTGGAGGTTATGGTAGATTAGTAGTGTGGATGCTTGCCCATCTACAGAGTAGTTTTGGAATATTGAGATTGGGTAGTTCGGCCTTGGTATTGAGATTCTGTTGGGAGTTGTAGACCTTGGTTACAACCTTCATTTTTAGACTTGTCTCAGTTGGGATATCATCTACATGCTAGTTAAGACTGCATCTTGACAACCTCCTCGGTGTTTTTTAGTTCAGATAGATTATGGTTGATAGGTGTTTAGATGATAGTTTGTAGACACAGTATTGGTTCCTTCAACTTTACCTTAGGGTTCAGTTATCATTGTGATTTTGGATGATTTACACAGTAGGAGTAGTATGCTTGCGTTGGACCTAACATGATTTTATCCCCAATTAGTGGGGTATCCTAGATCGGATCATTCAGTTATGATTACTTGTACTTCTGACTCATGGTTGGCAGTTTTGAGGATCATTCCGACAACTTATAGTATCGACATTGAATGCAAACCTTGGTTATCTCTATTTCTGTGCCCAAGTAGCACCTTAAGGGCTATTTTTCATGTTTGTCATTATGGATTTCAGTGGATCAACTTTAGTTCTTTAAGGTTACTGTCATACAGTTGCATAGGTAGGACTTAAGTGACTTTTTTTTTGGTTTGGAGTGGATAACAAGTTTGTAAAGGCAAAAGAATGTTATATTTGGATTTGGAGTTGGTTGCATGACTCATGCCTGGGTTTGCCTTTAACATGGATGAGTTTTTGTTTGATTATACTGGTATCGGTGTAGTATCAGTCTATCATGTTTTGGATTTGCTTGCATGAACCTTTGGTTCAGTTGGAGGTTACTTGTTGATTAAGGTTGAGTTTTTTGTATTTGAGAATGAAGTGCAGAATTTGGTTAGAAAAGGGATACTTGTGGCAAAATCCTTTGGAAGCATCATTTCTTCTTGCAAGTTATCTGAGAATTCATGCTTAGAGAATACGGGCGCAGTACCTTATCCCTTTAAGATTTTGTTATCTTTCTATCTATAAACTTTTGTGGATGGAAGTCCTTTTAATAGTGGATATTTTAGCAAACTTCTAGGTCATTTCCTCGATTTGCATGAATTGTTAGCATTTTGAGCCTTCCTATAATGACAACAAGTCAAATGACTTGTTGGAACTATCGATTTGGTTATCGAACACTTTATTTAGATTTGGGCTCATTTCCCAATTTGGAGATTTCATCGTTTAGGATTTGTTCTTAGGACAAAACACCTAATAGATGACCTCAGATGAGAATTCCGACAGTGTCATCATCTTCAGAACATTGATTTTAGGCTAGGGGGACCCTTCATTCAGGTCCCGAAGATTCCAAACCCGTTTTGGGCTATTGGGTGGATTATTTAAAAAATAGGAAATATAGGTGTGGACCCCACCTTTAGTTGAAATGATATTTGATGAAAGTTTCAATGCATTGGATCTGGAAAGTGTTTTTCAATCATTTTTCACTATTAGATCTTGTTCAGAGTGTTCTTAATGAGTTTAGGGGGGAAAACAAGTTTTGAAATTTCTATACTGGTGTGGTCACGAAAGAAAACTTTTTTCCGCATTTGCGATCATTTAACCAGGCCACGAAAGCAAACTTTGTGTCGTGTTTGCAACCATCACTGATGGTTAAGACCGAAATTAAACCCTTTTTGTATTTTAAATAGTTTGTGAGCTAGGAAACTCTGATTGAGACAAATTTTGGATTTTTTCATATAATAATTGTCTATCAATTTCGAACTCTATTTTCCCTACTTCCTAGGAACTTCTATTTTATTTTTCATGATTTCCACTAGAGTTGTGAATCAAAATCCTATTTTCACTATTTTTGGGGTTTGAGAGCTCGAATTCGGGTGATTCTATAGAAGTTTTCAATATTTCTTCTCTGGGTATGTTTTCTAATCTTATAGTTATCATTTCCCCTCGATTTCATCTTCATAAAAACTTGAAATTCCTTATTTCAAAATGGGTTTTGGAGGGGGGGTTTTCTCGGTAAAGATTGAAAATGATTTTTCTTTAATTTGAGCCTCATTTTAAACTTATTTTTGCATAGGTTATCAATAGTAGACTCCTAAGAGTATGAGAAACATATTTCTAAATTAAAATTATATTTTATCCCTTTTATTATTGAACCTATTTTTGTGGTCCATTTTTTGACCCATTTTGAATATTGTAATATGGGTGTCATTTTACTCCTAACGACATGTAGATTATTGCTTTGACAGCACGATGGAATTTTGAGATCATGGAGAAATGGTTGACGATTAGTGGATTATTCAAGTATTACAGTTTGACATCTTGGTAGGCTTTTGTCTACTCTTCTTCATGAGATAGTGTAATACTTATGTTGCATGTTAGATAGGGATGTTAGGATTTGATTATCAGTAGAACACCGTGACTTTACCTAATTTATGAGTTTGGGGATAGAAGGGTGATGACCCTTAAGGTGAAATACGTATTATGCTTTTAGGATCCTATTACCCTAGGTTGTTAGCATGTTAGGCGTAGTTGAGGCTAATAATCATTTATTTTAAGGTTTACTACCTTATGCGGTGAATGGTGATGATTTCCTTGATGGTGTTATGGTTATGTTGGTTATTTATTATTGAGCCCAAGGTCGTGATTATGATAATAGTTGGATTCTGTGAAGTGATTTACCCTTTTAAAGATATGGTCGTATTTTATAGATATCTAGATGCGTATAATCATATTATAATGATATTGGTAATGACATGCATTGATTCGTTATAATTCATTGTCAATAAATAGTATATGGTATGATTCCAACTAAAAACATGCTTTTTACTATTTATTTCTAAGATAAGATTTATTTCCACTTTTCACTTTCAAAATGGATTCTTTCATTACGGGAATCATACTATCTTAATGAATGATTTGTGAGCCTTTGAGAATAAAAATGATGTTTTAAAGATTTGACTGAGATAGATTCCTGTACACCATTTTACTACTACTTACTTTGGTCGAGGGAGTATCTGACCCTTTCTATACTTTTATGATGATTTAATTCCAAAGTTCACCCTGAGCAATGAATTTACCAACTTACACTCTTTTAGCTGTGACTTGAGTTCATGCATTATTATATATACAAATGCACATCTCTGGTACTGGACATAGTAGATGATGATCATGATGGTTTTTGAAAATCCTAGATCGGGACTAGGTTAGTGTATACAAGTACTCTCGAATCCCTTAAAGGCCCCTTCATCTGCGAGCCATCATGCCAAAAAAGAAAGGCAAAATAGGTCTTGACTTTATGAGTGTTGAGTTGGAGGAGGTGTATTCACTGTGTTACATTATGTTACTTTATTAAATTATAGTAGTATAGATTATATTTTTCATTTATCCTTGCATGGACATTGCTTATGACCAGTATGATCCTATATCTATAAATTTTTAGGGGTTGCATAGGTATAGGTGATGAGTATTGCTTGTGGTGTGTTTTGTGTTAATTTGACCTTTCGAGTTATGGGGCCCGATTTAGGTATTATTTGTCCCTGATAGCCCATTACTGTATTGTATTATTATTATGGTTTGTTCATAAAAGGTTGATAACTAGAATAGTACCAAGATTTGAGGTATGATTCGAATTCCTTTCTTTATGATTGGATTATTATTGATAGTTATCTTATATTTAGATGTATGGATTAGAGATCCTGATTATGTTAGTACAAGTTCCTACTATGATTATGAGGCATAAAGATGCTAGTATGACTATTTTAGGTTGTACCTTTGGGTTAGCCTTGTTTATTTACATACAATTATATATGTAGTTATGGTATTACTGTATGTCCCTCTTTTCTTTCATGTGTTCATATTATATATACATTCGTTATTCTTGTATACTATTATGTTTCCTTCATTTACTCTTTATTTGTGTATGGGCCAATGATTTAGTTATAGTGGTTAGGTTCCTGAGTATGGCTAGAATATGATAATTTATCCTTATTACCTTCTTTTTTTTACTATGTTAGTTCCCTGGATATTTGAGCATAGTTTTCACTCTTGCTTGCATGTTATGTATTTTTGCATTATTTTTGGAGCTCAATCAGCAGTTGCCTACTGAGTACCACGTTTTTTGTTGTCATACTACACTTCTATAGTCTGAAAATCATAGTATGAGTTCTTACTGTTATTGTGTGCATCCTGCGAAACAGCTATGGTTCAGAGACATGAGATCCTGGTGTTTAGAGTATCTCTATCTTCCTACAATGTACTAGACTAATATGTATGTTGTATTTAAAGATGGGTCGTATTAGTATACTCTTTTAGTAGTTAATTTTGTAATCTTATTACATTAGAAGCTCTTGTTCTGATTCCACTAGGTTTTGGGACTGTATTATGTATTTTAGCCTTTTTACTATATTTATATCGCATTCTTCCTTCATTTCTTTTGTAGTCCATCACTAGTTGTTTTAGACTATGGATCGGGTACCTACTATTGGGTTTTAGGAGTAAAGGTCTTTCTACTATCTTTACATTTTAAAGGTCTTTCTACTATCTTTACATTTTATGATTCTTCTTCATCTCTCTTTCTTCTGCTTGCTGTTTTTTGTTCCTTGTGTGTCTATATTCGTGTTTAGCCTTCCTTTAGGCTATCATTTGGTATCAAAGACTTGTTTAGGTTGTTCCAACATCCCTAAATCTTGGTTTTAGTGTTCTTATTAAGAAAATCTCAACAAAAAAGAGTAAAAAATAAATTTGAAAATACCATAAAAAGGGTGTTGTCTTGTGTGTTTGTGGTAGATCCGAAATTTAATCCTTAGATGTACACGTTTTTACTTTGTTTTGGAAGTTTCTTATGTTAGATTCTTGTTCTCTAACACCTAGTGAGTCTAGATCTGCACTTGGAACAAGATTTGGTTTAGTTTGAGCTAAGAATCTCCATGGATATGGTATTTTTTTTGAAGCTTTTAAGCTAGATCCGAAATTGGGCTTGTGATTTGGACTAGTTTTGTGGATGATTTTTACATATTTGAGTTTACCTTGGCCTAAGGAACCTAGATCTACAAAAAAAAATCTAGATTTAGAGTTCATTTGGTTAGGGGTCAAACTTTGGTCAACTCTTAAATATTCATCTTGTTCTTCCATGTTCATCAAGTGTTGCTAAGGAAGAATATTCAAAGAGAGTCTTTAATCCAAAAAAGAAGAAGAAAGAGAGTGTACTTGGTGTTTGTGAAAGAATATTCCTTGGCATATTCATTGTCATCTAAAAGAAAGAAGAGACAAAGGGAATAATCAAGTACAATTGAAAGTACAAGGGGGGGACCATCCATTTTGAATTCATTTGAAGCTCCAAAAGGGCTCCAAACCTTCAATTTTTCCCTCCCAAACAAAAATTCTTCTTCTCAAGGGTGTTCTAGGCCGAGACTTCAAAATTTTGGGTGAAAATTTTTTAAAACTCAACGTCTAATCATTGAATGCCACCCCATCATAGATCAACGGCCAAATTAAGTTCTTAGTTAGATTTTTTAGTTTCTAATTGTTGTTTCTAGTTTCAATTTTGTTGGTTCTATCACTAATTAGCAAGCTAGTAACTACCTACTAGTTTGGTAATTAGATTAGAGTCCGTTTGTTTCATGTCTTCGATTTTTTGTGTGCTTTTCTTCTTTTTAAGTCATAATTTTTTTTGGTTCAAGTCCGTGCATCATTTTATTTGAGTTTTATCAAACAAAAATCTATTCCAAACCAAGGCATATTCACCACTCAACTCACATACCAAGTATTGCCAAGTATTCAACACTTGTGAGACCAAGTGTGAGGTGAGATCTGAGTGTGAGTGTGTGAGGTTATTTGAACTAACTTGTTTGTCGTTTTGTAGGTTTTTACCTATACTATTTTTTGCTCTTTTTTAGGTACCTTGACAATGGAAGGAACAACATCATCCACTTCGGATAGTTATAGTATTTATACTACCTTGGATCCTTTTGAAAATTTTCGTCAGCACCTTGAAAGTCTACACCAATTGATGATTAAAGCATACCATCTAAGCCGAATCATCACTAACCAAGATACTAACATTTTTCCTGGTATCAATTCTCCTTGTGTGCAGGTTGAAGATAATATACTTCCACCGGAGGATTCAAGGAGAGTTCTTCAAGAACACATGGTTGTTGATCAAATGGAGCTCTTGGCTAAGAATTCCAACTTTGGAAAAAATAACAAAGAGGTGATACAAGGAAGAATTCTTGACAAACTCCCTTGTAATGAGAGCTTCCCAAAGGAACAAATGGGCTGCCATGATCCAAACCTAGGTGAAGGCCATACCTCATGTAAGCTAAAAGGTAACAATGCTATCTCCTACACTCCAATAAACTTAGAATGTTGTGATGTGTCTAGTAGTATCCAAATGGATGTAGTTGATGGTTCGCTTGGAGGAGAATCGCATGAGTCTTCCCTTTGTGATACTCTTGGTATGGTTAGATTGCATGAAGACCAAATTCTTGATGTAATTTTACAAGCACTAGTTGATCCTAAAGATTAAGAATTATTTGTGTCCATCTAGTGCTAGCACTTATAACTTGAATAAGGTTCCATTACCAAGTGATAAAAGTACTCACACATAAGTTGACCTTTGTGAAAACCAAGGAAGTCTATGTTGGAATGTGAGTTACCAACAACTAGTGAGGGTGTAAATGATAATCAACCTACTCGCAAATGTAGTCTCCTACTTGAGCATATGTGTGCTGTGTTTGATAAGTCTCAAGTTAGTAATGATGTTGATGGAGTTGATCATGTGTATGGAGAGATTGTGCATAATAAAATGTATGCTGTTAAGGGAGGCCTACTAATCCATAGGTCCTTATCTTTGTATGCTAATCTTTCCTTAAGAAAAAATTCTTTAGGTGAGTGTGATACCCTAGTAAATGGAATGAGTAGCTTTAGATTATTCCCTTGTCCATGTCACCCATTTGATCTCGGTGTACTAGTGGGGTGGGGAAGGGATTGTTTTGGCTTGTGCTTATTTTCCCTTGATGTTTACCATAGCCCTATCCTTCGTGATGCATATACAAATTGTTTCGTGGACAAAACAAGGGATTATGGTTGTATGTCAAACATGTACCCCCTTGACATGATAATCTAGTGCAAGGGATGCTTAACCACGGCCTAGACCCTTGTTTACTATTTCCCTTTGACCCCGAAATACTCTTGAGAGGTGAAAGTTATAGTTTCTAGCCGGGCTCACTAATTTTTGATATTGATGCTATTCATGTCTTTGGTATCTTCTATGCTAAGATTTTTATGTCAAATACCAAGTATGTGGGTGTATGTCAAGTGTGAGAAACCATGGGTTGATGATATGAGTGTAGTACTAATACTAACCGTCCTATCATAAGGAATGTGTGCTTGTTTTCCCTTTCTTTAGTTTTACAAGGTTTGAATTTGATGTCAAATTCCTTTCAAGATGGAGAGGATGATACAATCATAAATAGGACAAGGATTAAATGGTCTTGTAGATGGTTCACGCTTCGGATTGTCAAAGGTTCAAGCCTTGGATTTGAAAATGCTTGAAGACATTGTGGAACCATTACAAAGCCTTGTTCAATTTGAAGATTGGAGAAAAGGCCCTTACACTCCAAGGTCGCCTATACTTGGGATTATTAAGGGCAATATTGTCTTATGATGGATCTCTTTTACACTCCAAAGGAGCACCCTTTATTAAGGGTATTTTAGTCATTGTTATGTAATAGTATAAATAGACCTATTAGCTTCTATTTTCCTTAGACCAATGAATTGAAATTGAGTATTACTCTTAGTGTAGTTTCTTTCCTTAGTGTAGGGCTTGGAGAATCCATCTTAGTGTAGGTCTTGGAAAAGACATAAAAAAACTTGAGAGTTTAATACAATTGATGGATTTCATTTGTGTTGAACATTTGGCAAGAAAGGTGTGATTGAGGAAGTGTGAGTCCTTTGGTCCACCTAAGAGGAAGGTTTGAGCTTCTATTGGTGAGGTATAATTGATGTTTTGATACACCATCTTTTGTTAATCACTAGGTATGAGTAAAGGTCTTTCTACTATCTTTATATTTTATGCATTCTTCTTCATCTCCCTTTCTTCTAGTTGCTGTTTTTTGTTCCTTATGTGTCCATTTTTGTGTTTATCCTTCCTTTAGGGTATCAAGGTTTGGGGTAGCTTAAGGTCACGAAGGCTATAATCCTCCACGAGGCCCCATGTCACACAGGATAATCTTCGGGATATGGTCCATATCATGGAGGCTAGCCTCTATGATATGGTCCATGTCACAGAGGTTAGCCTCTGCGATGAGGTCCACGACATGGACCTAGGTTATTTTGAGATTATTTTGGTTTAATTAAACAGGAAAGAGGGGTAGTGAGGTATTTTCATAGATGCACAAATTTTAAACATACAAGGACCAATTCTCATCAGTTTTTCATTACACCAAGGTCATTATTCACTCTTAAACATCTTCTCTCTCGAATTTACCTTTTCAACTCAAGGTTGGGGTTTAAGGAAGTCACTATCTAGGGTCCTAAGGGTGTGGTTTCTTTGAATTTCTTGGAAATTAAGGCTTTTACCTCCTTCCCTATACTTGTATTTTCTTAATAGCATGAAAATTGGGTTGCTATTTGTGGTTTGGATGTTGGGTTTTAAACTATAGCTTGAGGGTTTTGGATATAAATTGTTTGAATGTTTTTCCATGGTTTATACTGACTCATTATGCCTGAATTTTTGGTTTGTAAGCTTATTGGGGTGCATAGTAATGGTGAATAGATTTTGGGGTACAACGAAATCCCCAAATAATTGGTTTGGTATGGAAATTGATATTAACCTCAATCCACTAGTATAATTGGTTTTGGAATGTAAATTATCATTTGGTTTGGATATTCTTTTTGAAAATAATGCATTGCATAAATTGATAAATGGATAAGAAATATAATAAAAACCTTATAGGGTATGAAGGAATTCCCCGAATGATTTTTTGTAATGGAGTCTGCAGGGTACGAAAGAATCCCCTAAGTGTTGGCTTAGTGAAATTACTTGCAAGCTGTGTGACAATACCACTTGATAATGCCTGATTAATTGAATCTTGAAATTGGTGGATGGGTTATGTGTTAAATGTTTTAGTTGGGTATTAATAGGGGTTATTTTTGCTAGCTGTGAAGGTGTGAGTTCAAAGGAATTATACTGGAGACTCCTGTTTGCTGTTATAAGGGTTGGTCTTAATGACCATGAGCTTTTGGGGTACAAGGGAATCCCAAAGTGTATATAAGTAAGAATCCCCGTCATTCTATGATTTCTTCGATTCATGCGGCTAACACGCACTGGGGCCCATCCATGGGGTGAACTAGACCCATATAGCCCGTTGGTGGATTTTTGATGGTTAAGCTACACAATCTAGGTTAAGATTTTAAAGATAATGCTAAGCCTTTATATATGTATGTACATTATGTGCATGTGGAGTTTACTGTGGTTTTGACATGGCATTACCTTTTCCCTAATCCCCAAGTTACATTCTTGCTCTCCAACTGCTAACCGTCTACAGATGTTGTAGCCACATGCAATGCAAGTTCCAAAGGCAAGTGTACCTTTCCTACATAGTGATCAGGTGTTCATGATTAGTTCATAAGTTCACTAGTAGGGGTAAGCTTTCATCCTTTGAAGACTTCATTTTATGTTTTGGTTTCTTATGTCTTGGACTTTATTAAAGATTTGTTTTGTCTATGGTCGGGGGCATATCCAAACACTTTATTCTTATTCGATTTTTGTTTGAGGCTTTGTGGATACTGTGGACATGGTTATTATGGATATTTTTGGGTATTAATCTCATACAGATTCTTTTTTGTCACGCCCCTAAATGATAATGATAGACAAGTACCATATACACACACTCTACAAGCACTTTATGACGTACACAAGGTTATGAGATAATAACGGGCAAGATATTTAATAAGAGGAGCATATATATACGATGGAGTTACATTAACAAAACTATACGATGTCCATGAAGTCTCTAGTAAGATTAACACACTATACTACAAGTAACTAGTTGGCATTAGGCCCGTCATGCCCAAACAGATACCTATACATATAATATAAAATACTAGGCATAGACTGGCTCCAGGAAGAGTTGGAGCTCACCAAAATACCAGCTAAAAATAGTAAAAGAGTCTAACATGGACATCTGCTATCATGAGGATCTGAGCTTGCATTAATAAAATATGGTGGGCCCGAGACACCAGTACATTAATAACATGTACTGGTATGAAAGCGGACAGAATAACAGCTGGACAAATACAGAAGCTCATATAAGTCAAATGGTAAAGTGAAAAATGCATAAGCCAACAAATATCACATATACGATATGAACTGATAAGTTATACAATAACTTTATTAGAATCATTATAATATTTAGAAAAGCGTTTGTCATAACATAGGACCTATACTTTGCCTTGGTGATGCATTTTTCCTTTAAGTCGCACAAATGATTGCAAGATGGCCTTCCGAAGACAATCTGAGGCAAGTATAAAGTGTATGTTTCTTACATACTCATTGCTATGATCCCATATATGTAGCTATAATCACGGTCTGTATCCAGGTATGCCATGCCCATAGGCTTACTATGAGGGTCTGCCCGTTTGCCATATATGCCATTTGTTGGCTCGAGTCAGGGGAAACAAATACATGACGTTTCAACTGACTCTAAATACAAATAATGCCATAAAGAAGGGTACGCTCAATGGTTGGGCTTGCTATAGTGGTCTGGTCTCGATCCTGTGCACAGAATCACGTCAATTGATATGCCAAGGCAAAACTTTGTACCCTCCCATCGTTAATGTTTATCAAATAATGCCAATGACATATAAGTGATGATAATGATCATTTAGCTACCATAGAAAAGTGAAACTATGTTATTTCTATTTACTCCTAACGTGTAAGGGCTTCAAGTACAGAAACTTATGATAATATGGAAGTTTCATGAAAACTTAACACAAAAAGGGAAAGATAGATACTTATAAGCTTGATGGTAGGGCGAAGGAATGATATGTAAGGCAATGTAAAGATTCTACTTTCGTATTTCCTGAGAATTATATTAACATTAATAGGAAGGAGTACATGACGTAGGGTGGTGCCTTAATGGCGAGGAAGGGTTTAGCTTTACATTACTTAATGTTTTATTAGCTACGACAGTAGTTTGAGCCTCAAGTAAGTCAACCTGTGATATTGAAGCCTTTATCCTTCCAACCACTAGTTGCTGCTATTCGATACGCAACTCACTAGCCACAAGAATAACATATATGTCCATAAGTAATCCGTATGAACATTTAGTAACTTATTCCAATAATTTTCACTTATGTTCAAAATTAAGTGAATCCCTTAATAAGAATTCAGCATAGATTCTAACGTTTTTAACTTAACCATCTATACTAAATTCACCCAATTGATAGAAATCCCTAAAACTCCTCTTTTATTAAATTTCCAATTTTCCCCTTTTTCCTCATGAACTCAATTCAAGGAACAGGGCATAGAAATTAAGCATCACCAAATGCGTATCTATAATCATATCCAAAAATAGAATAAAGAGTTTTATCTCATGGAGTTCAAATTCCCAAATAGAGATTGTTTAAACTAATTCTTGAAATCATTTGGAGTTTTCACAAAAAATCCCTAGCTCATATGTTCTTAAGGCTACGGGGATCCCTTCTATGATATCCTTTTTCTTTCTTTCAACAACTTGTTTTTCCCCCCCTTTCTTTTGATGTCACAGACGTAAAGGAAAATAGAGGAGAAAGTGCTGGTTGTTCCTGGAATTGCTTCCAGTGAACTTTTCCTTTCCCTTTTTTATATCTGTAGCCTGCTTTAAGGGAATTGTAATGAAAAGGTAAACAAATAAAAGAAAGGATGGTCCCTACATACTCTATTGTCAGTAATAACCATAGAAAATGTATACGGGGGGAATATCATTTAAGTATTTTAACATCCAATACTGAGATAGATAATTATATATGCACCACCTTTCATAACCTTAATCTTAAGGTTTTATAATATTAACTTAGATTCAAACATTTTTGAGGTGTTACAATATCCCCCACCTAGGATCATTCGTCCTCGAATGATGCTTATAGCTTACTTTCCATTCCACCATGATCCAACACCTCCACTATAACATTTAACAAATTTCAGTCTTACTTTATTGAATGATAAGTCCTTAAAATTTGACTAACACTCTAAATTTTCAAAAATTTTGCCAAAGTTTCCTTTGTAAATAGGACTATCGGGTACCTGCCAGCTAGCCAGAACACATCAAAATACACTTCAAAGAGCGTCACAATACATATAATACTCAACAAATTACACACGAGGATCCGCTTGTCCTTAAACCAAAGAAATAATACACGAGGCTCCTCTTGGCCTTACACATAATTAAAAGTCATAACCAACCATGTAACTTAACTTATACTCTGCATGTGCATACTATTTCCATGTAAATCTCAAGGATCATAGGCATAAATCATGTTCCTAAATATATCAGGTAAGAATTAGATATTAATATAACAAAATATAGTAGAAACAAATTATCAAATAAAGGGACAAGTAGTTCAAGAACATTCTAATAGTTTTTGAAATAAATAATGGTAATTAGTTTTCATATCCGCTTCTGTTTCCCACGTGGCTTCTTCTACGTTTTGGTTCCTCCACAACACCTTTACTAAAGCTATGTCTCTAGATCTTAACTTCCTGATCTGCCGATCCAGTATGGCCATGGGGAATTCCTCGAATGATAAGTCTCCAGCAAGTTCAATAACCTCTATAGGGATGACACGAGACGGTTCTCCTAAGCATTTACGTAGCATAGACACATGAAAGATAGGATGCACTACAGCTAACTCCTGAGGTAACTCTAGCTCATAGGCTACCTGGCTAATTTTGCGAATAACCTTATAGGGCCCAATATACCTGGGACTCAACTTACCCTTTTTACCAAATAGCATAACGCCTTTCATAGGCGACACCTTCAGGAACACAAAATCACCAATTCAAAATTCTAAATCTCTACATTGTACATTCGTATACGATTTTTGCCCACTCTGGGAAGTCTTCAACCACTCTCATATTAGTTTAACCTTTTCAATAGCTTGATGGACTAGATTCGAACCCAATACCTGTATTTCTCCTACTTCAAACCAACCAATGGGTGATCTACATCATCTTCCATATAGAGCTTCAAATAGTGCCATGCCAACGCTGGAGTAATAATTGTTATTATAATAAAATTCTATTAAAGGCAAATGATCGTCCCAATTAACTTTAAAATCCAGCACACAAGATCTCAATATGTCTTTGAGTATCTGAATAGTGGCTTGGCTATCTGTCTGTGGATGAAATGCTATGCTAAGGTTCACCTGCGTACCCAAGCTCCTATGGAATGATTTCCAAAACTGAGCTTTAAACAGGGATCCTCTATCTGAAAAAATAGACATAGGAGTCCTATGTAAGTGAACAACCTCTTTTAAATATAAATTGGAATAATCTTCAACCGTGCTGGTAGACGTAATAGGAAGGAAATAGGCAAATTTCGTTAGCCGATCAACTATTACACAAATAAAGTCATGATCTTGATAAGAAAAAGGTAAGCCTACAATGAAGTCCATATTAATAACATCCCCTTTCCACACAGGAATACTAAAGGTTTGAGCTAGGCCATCGGGTCTCTGATGTTCTGCTTTCACTTGCTGACAATTGGAGAACTGTGCCACATATTCTGCTATATCTTTCTTCATGTCATTCCACCAACAGATCTCATTAGGATCATGATATATTTTTTAGAACTAGGGTGAATTGAATAACGAGAGTAATGAGCCTTATCTATAATCTGTTGTCGCAACTATCTACATCAGGTACACATAATCTACCCCGACACCTTAAAGTGCCATCACCTGCTAATTTAAATACCATGATTCGATGTTTTTGAATTACTTATTCAATAAGGGGTCATCATACTGCCTCTTCTTAACTAATGCAATAAGTGACGACTCGGCTGTATTAAGTACCACAACGCCACCATCTTCCGAATCCAAAAGGCGAATGCCAAGATTGGCCAATTTATGAACATCTTTTGCTACTTCCTGCTGAAAAGGTGGCAGATGTTCTAGACTACCCATCGATAATAAGAGCATTAGCTACAATATTACCCTTGCTCGGATGATAGAGAATATTGACAACATAGTCTTTTAATAACTCTAGCCACCTCCTCTATCTCAGATTCAGCTCTTTTTGCTTGAATAGATATTGAAAACTCTTATGATCTGTAAAGATATCAACATGCACTCCATATATTAATGATGCCATATTTTTAGTGAAAATACCACTGCTGCAAGCTCTAAGTCATGAGTGGGATAATTCTGTTCATACTTCTTTAATTATTGAGAAGCATATACTATAACTCTTCCATGCTGTATTAGGACGCAACCCAAACCAACACCTGAAGCATTACAGTACACCACATATCCTTCTGTGCCCTCTGGTAAGGCTAACACTAGCGTGGTAGTTAATCTATGTTTCAGCTCTTGGAAACTTCTTTCACAAGCATCTGACCACTGGTACTTAACCACTTTCTACGTTAATTTTGTCAATGGGGTAGAAATAGATGAAAAATCCTCCACAAATCTCCTATAATAATGGCTAGCCCAAAAAAACTATGTACCTCAGTAGGAGTGGTTGGTTGAGGCCAATTCTTCGCAGCTTCTATCTTTTGAAAATCTACTCTAATTCCTTCTCTAGATACTAAATGACCAAGAAAAGCTACCGTGGTCAACCAAAACTCACACTTAGAGAATTTAGCATATAGCTGGTGCTCTCTGAGCTTTTGTAACATTGACCTCAAATGATCTGCATGCTTAACTTTATTACGTAAATATATCAAAATGTCATCCATTAATACAGTCACGCACATATCAAGGAAGGGTTTGAAAATCCTATTCATCATGTCCATGAAGGCTCCCGGAGTATTCGTTAGTCCAAATGACATGACAAGAAACTCAAAGTGCCCATATCTTATTTGAAAAGCTGTTTTGGCATATCTGCTTCACAAATTCTTAACTGGTGATAACCGAACCTTAAATCAATCTTTGAAAAGAATTTAGCTCCCTGCAATTGATCAAATAAATCTATACACATTTGCAATGTGTCATCTTTCTTGCGTACAAAAATCACTGGTGTACTCCAAGATGATATATTGGGCTGAATGAAACCTTTATCAAGTAAGTCTTTCAACTGCTTTTTTAACTCTTTCAATTCTGCAGGCACCATTCTATAAGGTGGAATTGATATCGGCTACGTATTGGGATCCACATCAATACCAAAATCGATCTCTCTGATCGGAGGTAATCCAAGAAGTTCACCAAGGAACACATCTGAGTATTCGTTCACCAGTGGTACGGATCCTAAAGTTAGTACCTATTTTTTGGCCTCATTGTCTATCACTTGGACTAGGTGATACAAACACCCCTTTGCAATAAACTTTTATGCCTTAAGAAAGGAAATAAACCTCCCTCTAGGCATCATAGAATCACCTTTTTTACTTTAAGATTGGCTCTCCTGGGAAGTGAAAATGAGCCAACTTGGCTCGATAATCAACTATAGCATAATAGGAGGATAACTAATCCATACCTATAATAACATCAAAATCAACCATTTCAAGTTCAATCAGATTAGCCAATGTAGCACAACCACATGCTATCACCATACAATCATAGTAGACCCATCTAGCTATAAGAGAATCTCCTATTAGAGTCGATAAATGAATAGTTCGCATAACAACTCCAGTTTTATTCCAAACTTCTAAGAAACAAATGAAGTAGCATATGACAAGGTGGATCTTGGGTCTATGAAGGCATATACATCATGTGAAAAGACAGGTAAGGTACCTGTGACCATATCTGGAGATACCTCTAAATCCTACCGACCAGTTAGTGTATACATATGGTTTGGGCCTACGCTCGAACCAGGCCTTCACCTCTACCAGATCCTCTGCTTGCTAATGACTGAGGATAGCAAGAAGAATAAGGCACTGATGAATATAAAGTTGATGCAGACCCTGTAGGCTGTGATCGATTACCTCTACCTTTACTTCTGAGTTGTGGACAATCATATACCATATGACCCTCTATACCACACCAGTAACATGCATTTGAACCACACCAACACTCTCCTCCTTGTGGTTGTCCACACTGCCTATATATAGGTCGAGGTGGTGACCCTCAACAGCACTCCTCTGAGGTCATACGTTTAATGCTCTAGAAGTTTGGATCTGCTCATACCTATGCCTCAAGAACTGAGTTGGAGCATTATATGTGGAGCGTACAGCTGACTGGGTTTTCCTAGGTAGTCCTCTACTAGTGGTAGCTCCACTGCTTCCCTGATATTGGCTGGTCGTCCTAGCTCTCTTACTCTACTCTCTTTCACTATCTATTTTATGAGTACGTTGATCTTTCTCTATCTAGTAAGCATGCGCCATAATTCTTGCTATATCCAAATCTTTGTTCTTAGCAATAATAGAAAGAAGGTCCTTCAAGAGACCCACAAAGCCATTCACAAAGCAATGAATCCATTTTGCTTGTGTTCTAACCACCTCTGGAACATATTTGGACAACTGTGTAAACCGCATACAATACTCCTTGACACTAAGATTACCCTACTTTAAAGATAGAAATTTATCCACTTTTGCCTCTCGGAGCTTTAATGGCATGAAATGATCCATGAAGGCTTTTGTAAATTCTGTCCATACCACTAGAGGAACTTCCTGAACTCTCAAGTCAACCCACATCTCATACCAATTAGTTGTAACATCTTTCAATCTATGGGCGGCCAATTCAATTAAATCTGTATTCGAGAGCCGCATCACCTTACAAATTCAATAAGCCTCATCAATGAATTGTTGAGGGTCCTTTGTAAGCTTAGAACCTATGAATTTTGGTGGATTCATCCGAAGGAAATCTATGATCCTAGATTTTTCCATCTCTCCCTGATTAGTAATATGTACATCTACACTCTGTCTTTAGGCCTGAGCGGCGACCAACTGTGTAAGCAACTGTATTGCTTCCTTAAGATCTGGGTCTGAGGCCCCTGGTGGTGGGATATAAACTATTGTTGGTACCACTGAATGTGCAAAAACCCTGTAGGTCCTTCCGTCCCTGCCATTTGAGAACTTAAAATTATAGAACCCAATAAACTTTCTTGAGTCCTATTCAGATCTACCAATACGGGAGATTGACCTATAGTAGTTTTCTTAAGAGTAATGCTAGTAGAGGCCTGCTGGGCTACTTTATCCTTTACTATAGTAAAAATGGTCTGTATCACAAATAAGTAGAATAGGAGTCAGAAGTAACCTCCTATAACTTAACTCTACTGCACGATCTAGATTATATAAGAAGGTCAAAATCCTAAATATCCATGTAGCCCCTTAATTATAAATTTGGCGCACAACACATCGATAAGTAAGGTCCTACTAGACATGGCTTCATAGACTTCCTAGGACACCTAAACCTAGGTACTCTAATACCAAGTTTGTCATGCCCCAAAATGATAATGACGGCCAAGTACCATATACACACACTCTACAAGCACTTTATGATGTACACGAGGTTATGAGATAATAATGGGAAGGATATTTAATAAGAGGTACATATATTTATGATGGAGATTATGTTAACAAAACTATAAAATACTATATGATGTCCATGAAGACTCTAGTCAGATTAACACACTATACTACAAGTGACTAGTTGGCATTAGGCCCGTCATGCCCAACCAGAGACCTATACATCTAATAAAAAATACTAGGCATAGACTGGCTCCACATAGAGTTAGAGCTCACCAAACTACCAGCTGAAAATAGCAAAAGAGTTTAACGTGGACGTCTGCTATCCTGAGGATCTGAGCCTGCATTAATAAAATATGGTGGGCCAGAGACATCAGTACATAAACAACATGTACTAGTATGAAAGAAGATAGAATAATAGCTGGACAAATACAGAAGCTCATATGAGTCAAATGGTAAAGTGAAAAATACATGAGCCAACAAATAACACATATATGATATGAACTGATAACTTATGCACCAATCTTATTAGCATCATATATAATATTTAGAAAAGTGTTCGTCATAACATAGGACTTATACTTTGCCTAGGTGATGCACTTATCCTATAAGTCATATAGATGATCGCAAGATAGCCTTCCGAAGACAATCTGAGGCAAGTATAAAGCATATTTTGCTTACATACTCATTGCTATGATCCCATATATGTAGCTGTAATCGTGGTCTATATCCAGGTATGCCCCGCCCAGGGGCTTACATAAGGGTTTGCCCATAGGCCATATATGCCATATGTTGGATCGAGTCAGGAAAAACCAATACATGACATTTCAACTGAATCCAACTATAAATAATTCCACAAAAATGGGTATACCCAATGGTTGGGCTCGCGCTAGTGGTCTGGTCTCGATGCTGTGCACAGAATCACATAACCTATGTAACCACCCATCGTTAATGTTTGTCAAATAATACCTCGAAGGCTTATGACATATGAGTGATGATACTGATTGTTTAGCAACCATATATAGTGAAACTATGTTATTTTTATTTACTCCTAACATATAAGGGCTTCAAGTATAGAAACTTATGATAATATGGAAGTATCATGAAAACTTAACACAAAAAGGGAAAGATAGATACTTATAAGCTTGATGGTTGGACGAAGGAATGATATGTAAGGCACTGTAAAGATTCTACTTTCGTATTTCATGAGAATTATATTAACATTAATAGGAAGGGGTACATGATGTAGGGTGGTTCCTTAATGGATAAGAAGGGTTTAGCTTTACATACCTTAGTGCTTTATTAGCTACGACAATAGTTTGAGCATCAAGTAAGTCAACTTGTGATATTGAAGCCTTTATCCTTCCAACCACTAGTTTCTGTTATTCGATACGCAATTCACTAGCCACAAGAATAACATATATGTCCATAAGTAATCCGTATAAGCATTTAGTAACTTATTCCAATAATTTTCACTTAACTCCGAAATTAATCGAATCCCTTAATAAGAGAATTCGAAAATGATTCAAAATTTTCGAACTTATACACTTCAATATTAAATTTACCCAATTGATAGAAATCCCTAAAAACTTCTCTTTTATTAAATTTCCCATTTTCTCTTTTTTCCTCACGAACTCAATTCATGGAATAGTGCACAGAAATTAAGCATCACCAAATGTGTATCTATAATCATATCCAAAACTAAAATAAAAAGTTTACCTCATGGAATTCAAATTCCCAACTAGAGATTGTTTAAACTAATTCTTGAAATCCTTTGGAGTTGCCACAAAAATTCACTAGCTAATATGCTCCTTAAGGCTACAGGGATCCCTTCTTCGATATTCTTTTTCTTTCTTTCAACAACTCACTTTTTCCCTTTCTTTTGATGTCACAGACAGAAAGGAAAATAGAGGAGAAAGTACTGGTAGTTCCTGGAATTGATTCCAGTGAACTTTTCTTTTCCCTTTTTATATCTATTCCCTACTTTAAGGGAATTGTAATGAAAAGGTAAATAAATAAAAGAAAGGATAGTCCACACATACTCTATTGTTAGTAATAACCATAGAAAATTTATGCTAGGGGAATATCATTTAATTGTTTTAATATCCAATATTGAGATAGATAATTCTATATGCACCATCCTTCATAACCTTAATCTTAAGGTTTTACAATATTAACTTAGATTTGAAATTTTTTAAGGTGTTACATTTTTGGATTGCTTATTACATATTGTTTTATATTTGTACTCATCCGCTGCTAGGTGTTCTTAGTTGTATTGGAGTAGGCTCAAGGGGCAGTCTCCGATCCTCGCTGGACTTTGGTTGCCATTATAGCCAAGCCCTAGTTTGGGTCTCGACAAAGTTGATATCAGAACCTAGGTTTCAGTGTCATGGGGTATCCTTATAGCCGTGTGAATTAGAGTCTCTTCTAGGGGTATGTAGCATGCCACTCTTATAAAAAAGTGGCTATGAGGCATTTAGATATGTTTCCCTTTCTTGTTATCTTATTTTCAGGCTATAGATTCTAAGGTATTGGATTCTTCTAAGTCCTATTTATTTACCTTTCATATCATGCCTCTAAGACGATCTAAACCTCATGGAAACTCATTTGTCATGCCTGAGGACAATGTGGATAGAGTTCATCCTACTTTTGAGGTACATACCTGGTCTAGGGTCGCTGCTTCTGATTGTCCCTGTAGGGTCCCACCTGTCTCTATTGATCCATCTTCAACTTGTGGCACTCTTACTTAGCCATCTTAGGGAGATATTATTAATGCTCACTTTTCCCAATCCATTAATCTATTTAATCAGTTAGTGACATCTCAGTCACATCAGTCAGGTTCTGCTGTTATTTCTGGGGATTTATCTGAGGCCACTAAAGTTGGCCAATTTATAAGGTTGAGCCCTCCAACTTTCTAAGCTACTAAGGTAAATAAGGATCCTTAAAGTTTTGTAGATGAGATAGAGAAGATATTTTGGGTTATGCATGCTACTGAGGTAGAAAGTATGGAATTCATTGCTTATCAGTTGAAGGATATGGCGTACCAATAGTATAAGGAGTGGGAGTAGCTTAGGGTTGATGATGCTGAGTCTTCTCTGTGGGATGACATCTAAATTTCTTTCATAACTATTTCTTTCTTTAGGAGTTGAGAAAAGCAAAAGCAGAGAGGTTTGTGAATTTAAAGCAAGGTAAGATGTTAGTAAAGGATATACTCCTGAGCTAGTGTCTAGCATAAGGGCTAGAATGAAGAAGTTTTCTTTTGGATTATCTCGTGAGTTTATTTTAGAGAGTAAGGCTTTCTTATTGAACAAAGAATATGGATATCTCTTGACTGGTAGTACATTTGCAGCAGGTTAAGGAGGACAATAAGAGGCAAACATATATTGGGGAGAGGAAAAGTAAGAAATTTTGGTATTCAGATAAAGGAGAAGGCCAGCAAAATAGTCCAAGAAAAAGTTGGGTAATTTGGGTTTATATTCCATGGCTAGAGCTTCTTATCCAAAGCCATTTGGAGATCATTATTCACATGGTGGTGATAGTTCTACGGCACAGGGTGCCCAATGCTATGCCAATAAGGCCCAGTCAACTCCATCTTATCCTCACTGTAGATTTTATGGTTGGTGATGAGAGAAGGGATAGGTGTTTTAATTATGGTTAATTGAGAAATTTACTGAGAAATTATCCTATGGGAAAGATTACTTTGGGGGCTAATAATGTTCCTATTTCTACGTCATTAGCTTCTGCACCAAAGGGTGCCACTTCTGGCTCTGATACTGGTTTGTGAAAACTCTTTTCTCATGATATGTACTATTTACTTGATCTACGGTCTACTCTTTCTTATTTGACTCTATTTTTGGCTGTGCATTTTGGTTTTGGTCCTGAGTATAGTTTGGACCCTTTTTTATTTCTACCCCAATGGGTGACTCGGTGGTTGCTCAGAGGGTCTATAGGGGTTGTGTGGTATCTTTTTGTGGTAGGGAAACCTTGGTAGATTTGTTTGAATTATACATGCTAGATTTTTATGTTATCTTGGGGATGGACTGTTTGAACTTGTGCTACACCTCTTTAGATTATCGAACGTGTACAGTCATCTTTAAATTTCATAATAAGCTGAGGGAGTTCCCTAGTACCTAAGGTAAGGTTCATATCATATCTTAGAGCCTAAAAATTAATTTCTAAGGGGTCTCTTTATCACCTGGTCCAGGTTAAATTTCTAACATGGAGGGTCCTTCTTTACAATCCATTCTCGTGGTTTGTGAATTTCCTGAGGGTTTCCCTGATGATCTTCCTGTTTTTCCTCCTAATATGGAAATTAATTTTGGGATTGATCTTATTTTGGACACTCATCCTATCTCTATCCCTCCTTATAGAATGGTTTCGACCGATTAGAAGGAGCTTAAGGAGAAGTTGAAGGATCTTCTTTATAAGGATTTTATCCGCCCTAGTGTGTCTTCATAGGGGTGATCTTGTTCTCTTTATGTGTATAAAGGATGGTTATCTTTGGATGTACATTGATTAATATTAGTTGAATAAGGTGATGGTAAAGAATAAGTACCCTCTTCCTAGGATTGATGATCTATTTGACTAACTTCAGGGTGCTAAGTACTTCTCCTAGATTGACCTCTGGTCGGGTTATCAACAGCTTAACATTAGGGAGAAGGATATCCCTAAGACTGTCTTTCATACTCTATATGGATATTTTGAGTTTTTGGCCATGTCTTTTGGTTGACCAATGCCCCAACGACATTTATAGATCTCATGAATTGGGTATTCTATTATTTTTTGATTTATTTATGATTGTGTTTATAGATGAAAATCTGGTATATTAGAAGAGTGAGGTGGATCATGCCAACCACCTTCGTGTTGTGTTATAGACCATAAAAGATCAACAATTGTATGTTAAGTTTTGAAAGCTTGCGTTTTGGTTAAATGCTATTATTTTTTGGGGTTATGTTTTTTCCAGTGAAAGAATCATGGTGGATCCACAAAAGGTCGTGGTGGTTAAGAAGTGGCCTAGACCAATGTCTTTGACTAATATTTAGAGCTTTTTGGGTTTAGTGGGTAATAGAAGGTTTGTGAAATGCTTTTCATCGATTGCTAAACCTTTGACTAGGTTGACTTAGAAGAAGGTGAAGTTTCTCTTGTCTGATGCTTGTGAAGGGAGTTTTGAGAATCTAAAAGATAAATTGACTTCTGCTCTAATTTTGACCCTGTTCAATGGTAGTGATAGTTTTTTGGTTTATTATGATTCATGTCGAGTGGAACTTGGTTGTATTTTGATGCAACATAGCAAGGTGGTAGCATATGCTTCTTAGGAAGTTGAAATTTCATGAGAGTAATTATCCAACTCATAATTTAGAGTTGTTAGTTGTGGTGTTCACATTGAAGCTTTAGCAGCATTATATATATGGGGGACATGTTGACATTTTTTCAGATCATAAGAGCTTGTAGTATGTATTTACCTAGATGGAGTTGAATCTCTGGCAAAGGAGGTGTCTTGAGATACTAAAGGATTATGACGTGAGTCTCTACTATCATCCAGGTAAGGCAAATGTGGTTGGTTATCTATGGGAAGTTTGTCTCATGTAGAGGAGGAGAAGTGGGATTTGGTAAAAGATATTCACTATTTGACTAATCTTAAAGTTCATCTCTTAGATTCTAAGAATGGTGGTATGTTTGTGCAAAAGGTGGCAAAGTGATTTTGAGGTGCTGAGGTGAAAGAGAAGCATGTGTTAGATCCTATCTTGATATAAATCAAGAATAATGTAGGTAGAAGGTGATGCCTTTTGAGATTAGTGGTGATGGTATCTTGAGGTACCAAGAGAGGTTGTGTGTTGGCAATAGGGATAGGTTGGGAGGTAGAATTTTTACCAAAGCTCATGATTTACGTTATTCGGTGCCTGGTTCGATGAAGATGTATCATGACCTTAAGAAGATTTACTATTGGAATAACATAAAGAAGGATGTAGCTAATTTTGTGGCTAAGTGCATGGTGTGTCAACAAGTGAATATAGAACACTTGAGGCCTGCTGGATTATGTCAAGAAATTAAGTTGCTTGTATGGAAATGGGAAATGATAAATATGGATTTTGTTACCGGTCTTTTATGGTCTTAGAATCAGTTTATTCTATTTGGGTCATCGTGGATAGGATGACTAAGTCTGCTCACTTTTTGCTAGTGAGGACTAACTATTCTACTGAGGATTATACAAGGTTGTTTATTTAGAAGATCGTGAAGTTGCATGGTGCTCTTGTTTCCATTATTTGTAATCATGGTACTCAGTTCTAATCTCATTTTTGGTGGTCATTTTAGAAAGGTTTGGGGTCTAAAATGACCCTTATTACTTGCTTTCCACCCGGAGAGGCATCGACAAGCTGAAAGAACCATTTAGACTTTAGAGGATATGCTTTGAGCTTATGTAATTGACTTGGTGGTAGTTGGGTTTACCACTTACCTCATATGGAGTTTATGTAAGATAATAGCTATCATTCCAGTATTGGTATGACTTTGTTTGAGGCATTGTATGGTAAGAGGTTTTAATCCCCGATTGGGTGGTTCAAAGTTGGTGAGGCAAGGTTGTTCAATCTTGATTTTGTTTATCAAGATATGGAGAAAGTGAAGGTGATCTGAGATAGGCTTAAGGCTAGCCAAAGTTGTAAAAAGTCCTACACAAATGTGAGGCAAAAAAAGTTAGAGTTCAATATAGGTGATATCGGGTGCATTTGAAAGTGTCTCCCATGAAGGAAGAAATGCATTTTAGAGAGAAGGGGAAACTCTATCCCTGTTATATTGGTCTTTATTTGGTTTTGAAGAGAGTGGGAAGTATTGCTTATGAGTATTACCTATGAGTTTGGGTTCTATTCACTGTGTTACATGTGTCCATGTTGAGGAAATGCGTGGGCGATCCTTCCTTGGTGGTAACTATTTAGGATGTTGGTGTCTCGGATTCCTAGTCTTATGAAAAGGTCCCGGTAGAGATTTTGGATAGACAAGTTCATAGGTAGTGGACTAAATATGAATCATTGGTAAAGGTCTGTTGGAGGACCATAAAGTGGAAGAAGCCACTTGTGAAGCGGAAGAGGATATGAAGGTTGCATATCCATTTCTATTCCATGTGATGGATGAATAAGCTTGAGGTATGAATTTCATTCTTTCTTGTTATTATTTGGGTTTATCTTTTGATTTTGGTGTGTTGTTATCATTCTTATGCGAAACGTATCCTAGCTCATCATTTGAGGATGACTGATCCTGGGGGGGGATTATATAACACCCTTAAAATTTCAGGTATTTTACTTTTGGCCTTCCCGTTCTTGAAATATCGATTGTTGACTCAAATTATATTTGGGGCTATTAAAAGGGTAAACCAGAAGAATTTATGAATTTCAGACGGGATTTGAGGTAGTTTTGGATCATGGAGGCAGTAAGCCTCCATGATGGCCCCATGTCACGGAGGATAATCTCTATAATACGGTCCATGTCATGAAGGATAACCTTGGATATAGGGTCCATGTCACAGAGGTTAGCCTCCACAATGAGGTCCACAACACGAACATAGGTTATTTTGCGACAGTTTTCATTTAATTAAAAAGGAAAGAGGGGTAAAGAGGTATTTTAACCTATACACAAATTTTAAACATACAAGGACTAGTTCTCATAAGTTTTTCGTTAAACGAAGGTAATTATTCAATCTTAAATATCTTCTCTACAAATTCCCCTTTTAAACTTAAGGCTAGGTTTCAAGGAGGTAATCATCTAGAGTTCTAAGGGTTTAGTTTTCTTTGATTTTCTTGGCAATTAAGGCATGTAACTCTTTCCCTATACTTGTATTTTCTTAATGGTATGAAATTGGGTTCTTATTCATAGTTTGGATATTGGGTTCTGAACTATGTGTTGAGGGTTTTGGATATAATTATTTGAATGCTTTTCCATGGTTTCTATTGATTCCTTATGCTTGATATGTCGGTTTGTACACTCATTGGGGTGCATGCAAATGGTGAATGAATTTAGGGGTACAATGGAATCCCAAAATAATTGGTTTGGTATGAAAATTGATAATAACCTTAACCCACTTCCCTAATTTGTTTTGTAATGTGAATTATTATTTGGTGTGGCTATTCTCTTTTAAACTAATGCATACCATAAATTGTTAAATGGATAAGAAAGATAATGAAAGCCTTGTGGGGGTACGAAGGAATACCCCAAGTGATTTTTATATCGGAGTATGCAGGGTACAAAGAAATCCCCTAAGTGTTGTCTTAATGACATTACTTGCAAGCTATAGTCTCTATGACGATACCACTTAATAATTCCTGATTAATTGACTCGTGAAATTGGTGGATGGTTTATGTGTTAAATTTTTTAATTGGGCATTAATGGGGGTTGTGTTATCTAGTCGTGAAGGTGTGAGTCCAAAGTACTGATACTGGAAACTCATGTTTTTCGACATAAGGGTTGGTCTTAATGACTATGTTCTTGTAGGGTACAAGGAAACTCCCCAAGTGTATATAAGTTAATATGTATCATGAAGGGAAAAGGGTACATGGGAATCCCTAGACTTGTATGATTACTTTAGTTTATGAAGCTAATATGCACTGGGCCGATCTAGGAGGTGTGTAACACCCCGATTCGCTGAACCGGAATGCTACACGGTGCTCATGACCCCAAGGGACCACAAGCTAACCCATGACTGATATCTGTACCTGTATACTACAAATCATGATATAATAATGCGGAATACATAGAACTGTGAGGCCATAAGGTTCAACTGAATACAATCATGTGGGTGAAAATACCCAAAACAACTCAATCTGAACGTAAATCTGAACATAAATCTGAAAGCCTCTAAACTATCTAAATAAGGAGTTGAACGAACATGTCTCCAACTAACTTCGTAAAATTGAACTGAAGAACTAAATAAATAAATCAAATCATATTGGCCTCGAATAAATAAGGATTTACTGTGTCTCGATGACTAGAATACTACCGCTACTGCTGGGCTGGAGCTCGTGTCTCGGAACCTATGGTGTAACATGAAAAGAAAACACCATAGCGCAAATGCGTCAGTACAACTGGAGTACTGAGTATACGAGGAAGGTAGGCTGAACATAAAGGGTTTTATGCATGAACAACACTGACTGACTAATATGAATGTGGGAGTGCAAACACACATATATAGAAACTAGGATCGTGAATACGTGATAGCATGACCTGTAAGCTAATACATGGTTTACTAATAACTATCATAACTGATACTGAAACTGATAACATAGATGACTGTATCTGATAGTCCTGTATATACTGAAATCTGAAGAACGCCCTAAGTTCTTTTACTGAGACTGATACTGAAACTGTGGGAAGTAGTGTTTAACCGATATGCCCCATGTATGCCGTTATGGCTAAGCTGGGGTCCAATCTCTGCCCCGACTGGAGGGGTGTCAATATCATGCCACAGGTAAGGACAGCCTGTGAGTGACCCTTATCTGGCGGGTACTCAATGAGAACGGTGAAAACCCTAAATTGGCGGGTTAAGCCACCTCATCAATCCTAATCTGATGGGTTAAGATGTCTCAACCTACGCTGGTTGCGTAGTTATGGAATACAAGGATGACTACTAAGAATCACACCCTGAACTGGCGGGTGAGTTCCCATCCTTGGGTTCACTCGGTGCTAACCTCTACTCCCATTTAGAGGGACTGGACATGAATAACTGACTGTCCATGACTTAATCTTACTAAATTCAGTTGACTGGCAGAATGTTACTGATATCTGACAACTGACTAAGATCATGAGGTTTTCCTGAGTCACATAAGTGACTGAAGTCTATGGAATCATAGCTTGAGTTCGGATATCATGAAACATGACATGGATCTAGGCACACAACCATAGTTTTTGGGTACAAGTACCCCCAGACTCGATGGAAGAAAACTGACACACATGACTGACTTGATCATAAGAGTAGAGTCCATAATTTATAATATCATAAGTAGGGATCTCATACTAAGTATGGTTATCAACAATGTATTGCATGGAAAGGATTTCATATCACATGGAAGTACTTGCACAATCTTAATATCATGTTCATTGCATAATCATATTGGTAACACATACCAATAGCATGGAAGTTCATATGGATTGCATGGTTATCATACATCTTGTTCATAAGTAGGATTTCCAAGTAAACAAAGCATAATCTCATAAGAATAGTTCATGAGTATTCCAACAACATTTACAAGGCACATTAACAACATAGAAGTCATTGGAACGTAAGGGCATATCATGAATCCTTCACTTAGTCACAATTTAGCTATATTGCATGATTTCTAGTTTCTTAGGCATTTTATCAAACACCTTACATGCACATCTTAAGCATAGGTGAAATCATCAAATTATACATCATGAACAACCAAATTTACATGTTTCCCGACTCATATGATATCATGAAATTAAAAAAAACATATAAAGATTCCATCTTGGGAATCACCCAATATCAACAACATGATCATCAACACCCAACAATATAAAAATCATACTTTATAATGAAAAAGAGGGGTTTTGAGCTTTATGGATGAAAGGGATCCATAAATCAACTCACACATACCTTAGAAGGAAAGATTCTTGATGATTGATGAAGGAATTTCCTTGAAATCAGATCTTCAAGCTTAGTTACACAACCCTAGTTGTTTTTCCTCTTTTAGTGCTCTTGGATGATGAGCTTTAAGATGAAAATAGGGTTGTAATATGTTTAGAAGCTATATATTTTGTAGGGTTAAGTTTAGGGATGTGTAAGGAGTGTTAAAAGACTTAATTACCCTTAAAATAACTCAAAATGGAGTGTTTTTGGCACCTGAAATTGACTTAGGTTAGGCGGCGCCTAACCAATCGTCTATGCTTACTGTCTCTCACGAAAATGGGCATAACTTTTCGCTTGGGTATTAGATTAAGACAAAATTGGTATCGTTGGAAATCTAATTCGATTCTCTACAATTTGGTGGGTCTAAATCAGCCAAAATACCACATTAACATCGAGTTATACTCGTTTAAATATGATCCTTGCAAAATCGAACACTAAAACTTAATGGATTCAAAAACTCTTAGCTTGTATTACCTTAAGTGACTCATATGAACATGCTTAATGCATCATAATCTATCCTATCCCTAGGTTATTCATTGTAATTCATGTACTCAAGTATGAATCACAGGATAGGAGATTTCATACGTAGGAATACTTATTCACTTCCTAGCTTAGAAACATGTGGGGTATTACAAGGTGACACTGGACCCATATAGCCCGTGGGTAGATTTTTTGTGGTTAAGCTATAAAATATAGGTTAAGGTTTTAAAGATCATGCTAAGCCTTGTTCCCTGCCCCAATATATTATATTATTTATATACATATGTACATTGTGTGCATGTGGATTTTACAGTGGCTTTGATATGGCATTACCTGTTTCCTTATCCCTGAGTTACATGTTTGTGCTCCAACCACTAACCATCTTCAAATTTTGTATCACCACGCAATGCAAGTTTTGAAGGTATTAACTTTTATACATAGTGATTAGGTGTTAGTGGTTATTTTTTGAGTTGACTTAAAGTGGTGAGCTTTCATCCTTCGAAAGACTTAATTTCATGGTTTGGTTTCCTATGTATTGGAATTTATTTAGATTTGTTTTGGATATGTTTGGGGGAATGTATCGACACTTTATTAGTACTCAGTTTCTGTTCGAGGCTTTATGGATATTATGGACATGGGTATTGTTGATGTTCTTGGGTATTGATTCGATACAGATTCTTTTGGATATATTATTACATTTTGACTTATATTGGTACTCATCCACTGTTAGGTATTCTTAATTGTATTGGAATAGGCTCAGGGGGCAGTCTCTGATCCTCGGTGGACTTAGAATGACCATTACGGTCAGGACCTGATTCGGGTCGTGAAATTATAATCTTAGAATGATATTGTTTTTCATTTTGGTGCCACCTACACTTTATATGTTCATTACTATTGCCATTGGTTTGACCTTAATTGATTGTTACTTGATAGATGGCTATACTAGCATTGCATAGTTAAAATCCCCTTCCTTGTAATTCCTATCATTGGCTTAGACTCCTAACTCAATTCATTGGTTTTCTCTCTATTGGTGAGCTAAGAATGGTCATTTCTATCTTTGTTTGCAAAGTTAAGTAGGTTTTTGAGAGGGAGGAAAAAAAGGTTTGTCCTCCCATAGGTTGTCGATGTTCTAGCACTAATTATTCTTTTTTAGAGGCCATTCCTGAGGTTGATAAATTTGTGATTCATCCTTTTGATTTGGATAGTTCACCGCTTGGTAGTGGTATTGATCTTGAAATTGATAGTGAGTTGGGTGCTTTATTCTTTCTGTGATGTGGCTCATGGTTCAGCCGAGTTAAATTGGGTGTAAATGGGTGAATTCAAAAAATTCTCATCTCTATCTTTATTCGTCCAAATATGACTTTGTGGAGTAATTCTCCTTGGTTATATGTACCTATGGGAAATTATTATCGTAGATTGAGTATTGCATTGACCAGATTCGGGCTAAGATAGTAACTTTTTTAGGTTGCTCAGGATTTTGCTACCATTAGTATTCTTCGCAGCCTCGATGTATTCTTGGATAGGCCTTGATGCATAATGTACTCTAGCATATATGGAGTTGATTGCTCGTGTATTCAGCTAGTGGTTTAACTCATGGTGATTTTGTTCTTCAATAACATTTCATTTTCAACTTTTACAAGAATCATTGGGTAAATGCTAAAATTTTGATAGTGAGATTGGTTTTAGTATTTGATGCCCATGAACACTTATGGGCTTCAATTTTAGGATTTCGACTCTCTTGAATGGTAACTTGAAAGTTATGATAGCTTTTGGAATATGGATACTGCTCGTCAGCGGGACCGATTTGGATTGTTGAGATTGTGTAGTTTAGTTTTGGTTTGGTTTGAGGATTACAACTATGGATTGCATAACTTGATTACAACCCTATTTAAATATTCGTTTCAATTGAGCATTCACTTAATGGTTGACTAAGCCTATTCATTACCTACTAGACAGTTTTCTTAAGTTCAGATAGATTATGTGTAATAGATGATCAGATGATAGTTCCTTGTCTTATAGTGGGATTTTTATTGTTTTTGCCCTTAGTTCCATATTTTGTTAGGAATTATTAATATCTATCTAGTAGGAGTAGTGTCTTTTATTTCGAATCTTAGCATGGCTTTACCCATAACTGGCAGGGCATTGAGGAGAGAATTATTCACTTTTGAGAATTTGTACTTTGGACCCATGTTTGTAGATTTTGAGGGTAACCCAGACTAGTTAGTATCTTTGATAGAGATCCCAAACGTTGGTCATCACCATTTGAGTATTCAAGTAGCACCTTATGGGCTTATTCTTATGTTTACCACTATGGATTTTTAGTGGATCAACTTTAGTCTTTCGAGATTAGTGGGACGTGATTGTGTGGACATGACTTAAGTGATATTCTATGCAGATTAGAGCAGATAGCATATTTGTAAAGGCTAGAGAATGTTTGATTTGGAATTTGGAGTTGACTACATGGTTAATTCCTTGGGTGACTTTAGAATGGTTGATTTTCTGCTTGGTTTTACCTGTATCGATGTGTTATCAATGTGTTATGGTTTGGGATCGCATGTTTCAGTCTTCAGTTCAGTTGGAGGCCAGTTGGTGATTGAGAATGAGTTTTTGGTCATTTGGAAAGTGAAGTAAGAAAGGTAGTGAAAAAGGGATGCCTTTAGTGAAATCCCATGAAAGCATTAGTTTTCCTTTAAGGTTATTTGGGGATTCTTGCTCTAGGCATGCGGGCCCAGTACCTCATTCGTTAGAGCTTTTAAGATCTTTCTCTTTATTGACTTTTAAGGATGAAAGTTTGTTGAAATACTTAGGGGTTGCACTACACAGTGAGGGACTTGGTCTGTCAAAGTTAATTACATGATATAAGGAAGTAAATTAACCAAGAATACAAAACAATGCAATAAACTTAAATACACAAGATCTAACGAGGAAATCCCCTTGATCAAGGGAGGAAAAAACATGGCTTGCCCTCACAAGCTCCAAAAAAATCTCCTATAATCAACCTCTTGATTACAGAATCAATTTCAACCTAACTCTAGGCTCCCCCTGCTTGTAGTAACTTTACTACAGCCTAACCTTGGAAACTCTACCAAGACTCCCTCAACATTGGTTAACTCTAACCATTTTCGGACATAGACAACTCTACCTATGCACTCTCAAATCAAAAACAAAAGTTCACATTACTTTCATACCATGAGTAATTTAGTTACAGACCATGATACACTCAAGAACACTCACTGCATTCAATACTCAGAATTAATTAAGAACTTGAGCTATACTTGAGCTTTATGAGTTAGGATGAGTTTACTCTTATTTCACTAGTCAATTTTTGGATTGTGAAACTCGAGCAATTGAGAAGCATTTTTTTCTTTATATAAAGAAGTGATAATTAGAGTTGTAGTGTTATTGGACGAGGTGTCCCAAATAGTACAGGCAACACCTGCGAAGTTTGTTACACTAGATGATAGAACTATGTAGGCGCATGCCAGTTATACCTTACCCTTGAAGATCTAGGGACCTGGTCCCTTGTAGTAAGCTGCTCATCATCAAAACAACATATAACAATTTTCCACCTTTTTGATGATGACATACCAACTACAAAGCTTTTAGCATCAATATTCATTCATCACATTTAATCATAGTGATTACCACTACTGAAGATGAATGCTCCCCTTATCATTCAATCAATATGCTTCCAACTCCATGTAACATAGGGACCTGGTCACTTGTTATCAGTTGACATCTAATCATTCATTCACATCCCTTTGCCACTATATTTACTTCCCCCTATCATTATGCCTTCCTTTATTCATTTATTCAGCACATCACATACATCTCTATACTAATATGCCATTCATATTCATATCTACAAATTCAGCAGTTATACAGTTACACTAAACCTGGTACCTGGTCCCTACTATATGAAATCAACATTCCCATTTTGGCATCATTGAAAAGTGAAAACAGTAAATCAAGAGTAAAATAAGCAAAAATTAGTTTAACTCATGGCCACTGGGCAACACTAACATCAAGAACAACTTTACAATTTAAAGGGAATAAATGTAACACTCAAAACAAAGAATCATTCGTAAGTAGAGGATAAGTATCAATGCAGTGCATAATTTGAATGTTCTAGAGAAGAAGCCACTGGAATCAAGAAAATTTAAATAGGGGAGGGACTTGGAAGGATGGTTTGAAGGAGAAGAGCCAGGTTTTTGTGACCTGTAGCATGATAGTGCAACAATTTTTTGGTTAAATGCCTTATCTTTGCATTCAAGCTGAGAACCTCATCTGTCAAGGTGGAGAGATTTTTCTTTAGGTCAACATTCTAAATTTATAAGCTCATCAGTGACACTTGGTCCTTCAACAATCAGATGCTTAATTGTCATATTTAGTTTGCTGGTCTCTGCATCTTTAGCAACTATATTAAGCTATAAATTCTCTATGTCTTTGTTGAATTCCCTTTGGCACTTAGTGCTTGAGTTCTTCTTGGCACACTCAATTTTGATTAGCGTCTTCATTCCTAGCATTTGCAATCTAGTTCCAGGATTTCCATCCACTTACTATACCAAAGTGATTAAACACCTTACTTAACTAGTAACCATAAGGATAACCATGTTAGCTATTTTTTCCAAGAACCACTTTGTGTGTGTGTTCCATCATCAATGCAGGTAGACTAACGAATTCAAAGCTGCTAAGGCATTCCATGACATACAAGTCAACAACTGAGGTAGTGTTTCCTTTTTGTGATCTAGGCAGAATCACCTAGTTAACAATGACAAAAACCAACTAAAATTTTCACTTAAGTGATTTCCTATTCACTTCTGCTATAGATTTCCCTTTGACCTATGATATATTTCCTAAAAACTATATTGAGGGTTATTGCTTTGAGACAGTTCTCACCCCATATATAGGAACTTCCAGAATTCTTCCCAATGTTTCTTTATTAACCTTTATTTTCTTTCCTTGGACCTGTGCATTCAGATTCTACCCACATTTTGAGAAATCCGATATGGAATAGAATTCCCTAACTATCTTATTAAAAATTATGGTAATAGGTCCTTCTATAATATGCATCCAACCTTGATGTTTTACCAGTTCAACTAATTCCACCATACCAGGTTTTGTTAGCACACTTGAATAAAAAATCCTTCAAGCAAACACCTTTTGATTTTTCAAGAACCTATTTCTAAATGCCTTGGATACAACCTTAATTTTCTCCCCATTCTTCCTTCTAGTATAAGTAATCACAAATTCCTATTCAACCACTTTCCTCCTTTGGGGATCAGGTCCCTCAAGAATCTGCTGCTTTTCAGTAAAGCATCCAAACTTTTCTCCAAAATTTCTTGGTGTTTTACTGACATTGTTTTTCTTAGGACCAATTATAATCTTTCCTGGTCTATTTGATAGGAAGATGATATCTCATCTTTATTAACCCAGGCATCATCCATCAATGTATTATAATAAAGACTTTTAGGGTTTAGGGATAATTCTTCATCAATAATTTGACTGATAAAATAGTTTGTGTTTGGAAGAGTAGTAGATGGAGGGAGTTTCCTGGAAGGTTTGGGAGCAGATTTTTATCAATGCTAAGCTCTGAATCCTTTGAAGGACTTGAAAATGGGAGTATTGCAGCCATCAGGAAGGACTTTTTCTCAGAAGGGCTATTTAGGACTACATTTTTCCTTTTGTCAAGAGAAAGAGTGGGTGCATCAAGATTTAAAGGAAGAAATAATCACAACGAACGGTTTTCTGTTTCAGAGTTCAGATATTAAGTCATGATTCAGCTCATAAGTATCCCGTGCGTCATCTCAGTCTTTCCTTAGTATTTCATCCAAGTCAGTATCATTCAGGGGACGAATAATCCCAAGAGGAAGATATTGTAATGCCTCAAGTTTTCATGTTCTAAACCTCTCATCTTTTCTTCAAAAAAATCAGGTCCAGCTGGAGGTTATGGTTACACATCAGTTGACTCTTTCATTTCTATCTTATCCTTATAACCATTATTATGTCTTTGCATGTATTCACAAAGTCAGTACAGTTCACGTATCATGTTTCAGACTCTGTTATTTAATCATGACCCCGTTTCATGCATGTTTAGTATACGATCTCAGTTGCCTCAGTATTCTTAGTCTAGCCAATCTTATTCGAGCATGAATGTTCCCAAAGGGGAGATATTGTAATACTCCATATTTTTCCTGGTCTCTAGACAGCTTATGAATTATCCCAAAATAGTAACGACTTATGATTCATATGTATCAAGTCGTACCCATGTCAGTGCTAGATGATTTGGGTTTTGTTCAAGATACGAGTTGACCCTATAAGTCGTCAAGTAAGGTACGAGTTGTATAAAGATAAGTCATATTCTCAACAGTATAGATTCCCTAAGTTCTGTCTAGCTTAGGAGTAGTGGCTACAAGTCGTATAGACATGTTACGAGTCATAAGATCTGACTCACACCCTGACCAGTAGATAATCTAAGAATCAAGCCTCATGTTTTGTTTTCTCATGTTTAACACATTCCCATGTTTAAGTTCATGCTTCTCACTTATTTGATGAAATGTTTATGCTTTGGGTCTTTGAACCATGATTCCATACCATGGTTTTAAAGCATTATTATTATATTTTGCAATCATTTAGTACTGGGGGGTTTATGACCACCTTATACCTACGTGTTTACTTACGTTTCAGATGTTCCAAGTAATAATTCAATTAAACCATGAATCTTGTTATTTACTAGTTGTTATGATCATGTTGAGCAATATCAGTTGTTATGTTTAATTGAACTTCAGTTAGTACCGGTGTCAATTCAGTTAGGATTAGGATTTAACACCGAGCGAACTCAAGGATGGGGCCTAACCTGCCAGTAGAGGGTGTGACCTTTAGTAGCAGTACCTGAGTTCCAGAACTACGTAGCTAGTGTAGGTTTGAGATATCTTCCTTCCAGTTGAGGGTTGACAAATATCTCATAAGAGAACCTACCAGTAGAGGGTGACTCCTTAGTCATTAGGGACATCAGTTTAGTGGATCCACACAGCCATGTATTAGTAACCATGGCAAGGTACGGACACCCTTCCACCTAGGTATGCAGGTTGGACCCAAATTAGCTTAGATTAGGGCATGTCGATTACATTATACCTCTAATAGTTTCAGTCAATATTCAGTGTATCCTAGATCAGGTTTGCTTGACCAAGTGTAAAGATTACAGTTGTTCAATTATACAGGTTCAGTCTTTCAGATAACAGTTTATTTCAGAAAACATATTATGGTTGGTCTTGCCTTCTCAATTTCACATGTTCATGTTTTCATGCTCAATAACTATACATGACTCTCAGTTTAGTTTTATAACATGTTCAACTTTACATGAGATTTACATACAGTAATTCATGTTTTACCACCTCCCAGCTTACAAAATTATTTTCAGTTCATCATTTATAAATCTCATTATGACTTATAATTTTCCATGTATACCCAAGTTTTTAATGTATGTTTCAGCAATTAACTTACATCTTCAGTTTTAGAGCATGTTTTAAATATTTCCATGATTTAGTGCATGTCTCCATATACTCACATTCCAAAGTATTGATCCACATATATGTCTATGTCCTACATTGCCTTATAATGTAAGTATCAGTTGTAGCCCATACATCATAATCAGAAAGTTTTCACCTTTCAACCATCAGGTGATGAGTTTTCTTATTTCGGGGACTCCAGTCAGTTGTAGTTCATGCACTTTATTTTGATTATTCATATGTATTGATTTGTGGTAATTGAAGGCATGTCCCAGCTATCTATAGTCAATATAGTAGAGGCTTCATAGATGGCTAGTTAGAGTCATTCATATAATACAAGTTCTTTCGTAAGTTTTATCACGTTGTAAACCTCATCAGTATTACAGTTTTTAAGACTCTCTCATGATCATGATTTCGCTCAGTAAATTTTGTTTTTATACAATTTAAATCAGTTGTTCAAGCAGTATGCCAAATCATGGGTTAGCTTGGGATCACTTGTGGCTCCGAGCATTGTGTTACAACTAGGGGGTAGTCTCGCATCATGACAGATGGAGCCTTCCAAAAAGATAGAAGTTCACCACTTATATCCAATTGCTGATCCCAAATGTCCTTTAGCTAAGCAGGAGGAGTAGAACGGCCAGTTCCTGCATCACATGGAGAAATAGCCATACGAAGATGGGTTAGCGGATGAATGCTAGCATAAAATCAAGATAAGGATAAAATAGTTCAATTTATTAAAACCACGTAAACCTTCCATATGTATACAAACCATACATACATATATAACCACGCCGGCAAAGGGAACCGGGTTTAGCATGCATTTAAAACCATTAACCTAGATATGTGAAGATTAACCGTCAACCACACAATGGCTATATGGGTCGAGTATAACCCCCTGAACGAGCCCCGATACGTGTAGCCACACGTATCGGTGGATTCCCAAGTACCCTAACAATCTATGATTGTTAAACCCAAAAGCAATCCACTCTAACCATTCCAAACCATTTAAAAATGTAGGGTTACATTACCAAGTTTAAACCATGCATAAGTTCCATTAAAATCCAACAATGTAGTGAAAAATTCTCATAGGAATTTTATCAAACATATTGGGGGCGTAGTATTTCCAAAACTGAAGCCAATTACCAAATAACCATTCCCATGCAACCAATTATCCAAAACCACCATTAAAGCATATAAAAGCATAATTAAAACATGGGAAAATCATAACCAAGCATTTATAACCAAAACCCCCAGATTATATTGGAAAACCCAAAATCCATACAATAATCATGCTATGAAAACATTGTATAAAACCATGCCTTTAGTTGGATCTAACAACGAGCGGATAGAACATGCCTTAATTGACAAAATTGATGGTGAGAAATCACCAATAGGAGCCCCAAATTAATCGTTAAGATGAAACCCTAGCTTCCTTTACCTAAAAGCCTTAGAGAGAATTGTAGAGCGTTTAAGAGAAGTTTCTAAGTATTAATGAATAGAATTATAGGGAAAATAACCTCTCAATAGGAATATAAGTCATGGGGCCTTATTAGGTTAAGTGGGGAAATATGTAGATTGCCCTCACTTAAACTTCCAAAAATCTCGTCAGAAGGATACGACTATCCATACCAATTGTAACCTTCAATACGAGTGGTACCCACCACTCGTACCTAAGGCCATATCCCTTGTACCCATCACTGTCCAAGGTATAACTCACCCAAACCATGTCATATCCATGTATAACTAATACCCATGATCCATACCCCTGGAAGAAAAGAATCCCAAGAAGATTGAACACTATCCACCATAGGAGTCCATGGTATGACTCGTACCCTGTCTTACGTATCACGGTGAGCCACTCATACTCAGATCCAACTTAGTCTACCAAGTCTAAGATTAAGTGAAGGAAAGGCTCAAACAAAATGACCCGTGTCCATCAATATGACTCGTACCACCTAAGTCGTACTCATTCTTGAAACCAAAGCCAATCCCCCAACAAATACTGGTCAGCCCATACTACTCGTATCCTAGTGTACGAGTCATTTCCCCAAGTCATATCTTGTCTAGAGACCAAAAATCCAGGAAATTTACCAAGGGCCAGAAACCCAGGGTATTTCAATCTCCCCCACTAGGAACATTAGTACTCGAATGTTGGATAAAGTAGTACATGGATGACTTATACCCGTTAGATGCCTTTACTCTAACCTTTAAGATAGAAAACAAAGATGCAAGGAAATCAGCCTTTCCTTTAGCAAACACTAGAAAATAAAGATGTGTTCATGAACACATACCTTCCGCACGAATATTTAGAGCAGAGAACAAATGCAGATACTTGGAATTCATATCCACTTTCACTTCCCACGTATCCTAATCCACCTTGTGGTTCTTTTATAGAATCTTAAATGAGGCCACATCCTTGGTCCGTAACCGATGAACCTGCCAATCTAGTATCTCAACTGACACCTTTTTATAAGACAGAGAATCCGAGATACCAGACCCTTCCAAAGGAACACTGAAGAAGGATCACTAAGAAACCTCCTCAATATGGAGACATAAAATACTGGATGAATGGAGCTTAAACTAGAAGGCAACTCCATTTCATAAGCAATATTACCTACCTTCCACAAAACCACTTAAGGATTGATAAACTGGGGACTGAGCTTACCTTTCTTCCCAAAATACATTACTCCCTTCATAGGAGACACCTTGAGGAACACCCTATCCCCAACCTATAACTCCAAATCTCTATGTCTAACATAAGCATAGGACTTTTATCAACTTTGGGCAACCTTAATCCTATCCCAAATCACCTTTACCTTTTTTGTATCCTAATAAATAAAATCCATACCAAACATACCTAACTCACAAAGCTCAAACCAACCAATAGTAGATCTATACCTCCTACCATATAATGCCTCAAAAAGGGCCATACGAATACTAGAATGATAGCTATTGTTGTAAGCAATCTCTACCAAAAGTAGATGCTCAACCCAACTACCACCATAGTCAATCACACATGCCCGAAGCATATCATCCAATGTCAGAATAGTCCTTTCTGCTTGCCAATCCATCAAAGGATGAAAAGTAGTACTCAGACCCATATTAGTACCCAATCCCTTCTGAAAAGACTTTCAGAAGTGAGAATAAAAATATGTACCACGATAAGAGATAATCAAAATAGGTACACCATACAACTTTACTATCTCATGAAGATACAACTTTGCATAATCCTCCACTAAAAAAGGTAGTCCTGACTAGCAAGAAGTGAGCAGACCGTCATCCTATCCACAATGACCCAAATTGAATTGAATTGGTTCTGCGATTAAGGAAGACCGGTAACGAAATCTATGTTGATCACCTCTCATTTCTATTTAGGTAAATCAATTCCTTGATATAACCCACCAAGCCTTCTGTGCTCAAATTTAACTTATTGACACACATGCTCTTAGCTACAAAATTAACCATATCCCTCTTCATACCATTCCACCAATATATCTCTTTGATATCATGATATCTTCATCGAACTGAGATGAACAATATAGCGTGATTCATGCCCCTTAGCAAAAACCCTTTGGTGCAACCAGAGACATTAAGTATACACAACCTCCCTTAATATCGTAAAGTACCATCACCACTATCTCAAACACCATTACTTTTTATCCACCTACATCACTCTTGATTTTCATCTAAATAGGATCTAGCATTTGCTTCTCCTTAATCTCTGCACCAAGAGATGACCGAACAACTTCCTGTACCATTATTAGCCAAGTAGTTAATATTCTTCACCAATTCCTGCTTTTCCCTATCCATATTAGCTAAACTCCCCATGTATAACCTGCTAAGAGCATCAACAATAACATTAACCTTACCTGGATAATAGTGAAAACTCATATCATAGTACTTGAGATGCTCCAACCATCTCCTCTGCCTGAGATTTAGCCCCTTCTAAGTGAACACATATTGTAGAATCTTATGATCAGAAAAGATGTCCACGTGCACTCCATACAAATAATGTTGTCAGATTTTCAAAGAAAAAACCACCGCTAAAAGCTCCAAATCGTGAGTAGGAAAATTTCTCTTATGCACCTTCAATTACCTTGAAGCATACACAATCACCCTCCCATGCGGCATCAAAATACAACTAAGTCCACCCTAGACGCAACACAATAAATCACAAGCTCCTTATGCCTTCGGGCAATGTCAAAACTGGAGCCGAAATTAGCTTATCCTTAAGCTTTTAGAAACAACCCTCACACACATCCGACCAAGAAAACTTTACCTTCTTGTAAGTCAACTTTGTCAATGGGACAATTATCCTTGAGAATCCTTCCATAAACCGCCAATAATACCTAGCCAAACCTAAGAAGCTCCAAATATCGATTGGCGTCATGGGTGTAGGCCACCTCTTCACCACCACAACCTTTTGTGAATCTATCATGATCCCCTTACTAGAAATAATATGACCAAGAAAAGTTACAATGTTCAACCAAAACTCACACTTGGAGAACTTTTAAGTTAGAATCTTTATCTTAGACCAAGTAATAAAGACACCTCCTTAGAGATCAATCTACGAGATCTAAGATAAGAAATAAACCTACCCTATGATCTAGGGAACCACCCTCCTATTCTATAACCAATTCAATAGGGAACCTAAAGACAACCCTATGGGTTCGACAATCTAAGGATGCGTAACAAGAGTGTAAAAAATTCACCCCCAAAATAATATCAAAATTCACCATATTCAGTTTAAATAGATCTACGAAGGTCTGCTTGATACCAACAATTACCACACTTTTAGCAATAACCGAGTCACCTACTGGGGTATAAATAAAAGAATCTAAAATAACCTTGGGATCAAAACCAAACATACAACCACATATGAGGTCACATAGGAAAGAGTGGACCCCAGAATAAGAAGATAATACACGTCACAAGAAAAGAGTTGTAACATACCATTAATGACATGGGGTAATGCCTCAGATTCTTACCAAAATATAAGAGCATACAACCTATTTTGGACAGTGTCGGTACTAGAAATAGGAGCAGATGTCGAAGCCAAACCACTAGGTACAAAAGTAGAAGATAAAGCAATCGGAGCTTTGACTGCCCTTAAAGCACGCTTACCAACCTAAATGTTTCTGACCATCTGCCCTGGCTAACCATATTTAAAATACTTGTTCCTTCCTTCATCATAAAATCCCCAATAAGGATGAGCACAGAACCGATAAGAAGGATAAGAAGAAGCGGACTATGCTTCACTCGCCTGAGTTTGGGCACCCTATTCCTAAAAATTATTGCTAACTTGCTGACGCCTGTCACCCGACTATTTCGGGTAAGGAGCACTAGCTATGGAGAAGGAACCAAAACTCCCCCACTTCTTTTTTTGCTATTTACCATCATCCCGACTACCCTGCTGCTGAGCACCACCCTGCTTAGAGAACCTTCTCCTCTTTTCTTGCCTTTTTCTGAACCTGTCTATTTTCTCTTTTCACTCTCCACCTGCTGCATATGGATAACAAACCTTAAAATATCCATATCCTTAATCAGCAAAGCAGGTTTGCTTTCAAGGATCAGATCTCTAGATTGCCTAAAAGTGAACTTTCTCATCCTCACTCTCATATCAGTCACCAAATCCAAATCATACTTGAACAGTTGATGAAATTTCAAGGTGTACTCCTTAATAGATATTTTCCCTTGTGTAAGATTTACAAACTCCTCCATCTTTGCTTCCCTCAGCTCCTGAGGAAAAAACACATCTAAGATGGAATTATAAAAGGTCTCCTATAAAAACAACTCCTTCATATCACTCCTATACCTATCCCATTCTTTATACTATTGGACGCAATATCTTTGAGCTAAGAAGATACAAAATTCACCCCTTCCACATTAGTGGCCTATATCACTCTAAATATCCTCTCTATTTAATCTAAGAAAGCATGAGGATCCTTCTTTGCCTGTACTACAATAAAATTAGGAGGATTCATCTTTATGAACTGGCCAACCCTTGTGGCATTCGCAGATAAAATACCAGATGCATCATGCTCAGCCTGAGCATCAACAAACTGAGCAATAGTATGAATTGACTAACAAAATTCTGCATTATTCACCTCACCCTGAAGAGGACTAGTAGCAATCAGAGAAATTCTAAAGCAATCAAGGATAAAACCCCTGGATCGAGTATAAACTCCAAATATAGTGCATACTACATCAATATCATCCCCATATAGGATAGAAAGATTTACATATGTTTCAGATCGACGAAACATGATTTGAAAAGTAAACAAATAAGGATTAGAGAGGATTCCATGACTTAGACTCCCAACTTGAAAATAGAATACCAAGAAAGTTATACATTCCTAAATGCCTTATAGCCTCTCTCTTATGAGTGTGGCACACTATACACCCTTATAAAAGACTCTACTAGACACGACTTTGTGGATACCCAATTAACCTGAACCTACTTTGATACCAACTGGACATGACCCGACTCAAAGCCTTGTCATAATAAGCATCCCATGTCCAATCAAAACTGGAGACCACCGCCGTTACCCAACCCAACCTCCAACCGCCTGCCTTGAGTTGGCTGAATTTTGAACATATAACAAGATAGAATAACTATTCAAATTACAGACTCTAGGATAGGTCTAAATAAAAAGATCATCCTAACCGAGTCCAACTACCCAAACACATCTGATAACCAAACCAAACCATAAACCAATCAACCAAATAGTAACAAAACTATGTTCCATAATATAACATAAAAGAATAGAAGAGTGAGAAATTTAGTCCACCAGTATTAGCCCTAATACTAATGCCTATACTAAGGCTTACACCAATATCGATCCCGCCCATATCAACTCAAAGTAGTTCCACAAAACCCACTAACCAAAAGAGTACTAAAATTTGGTTGGGACATGCCCCCAACCATAGACAAAACCAATATCCATAAGTAAACCAAAGTATGAAATAACATCCATGATAAAGAGCCTTTTAGAAAAATGGAAGCTCAGCTCTTCAATCTAATAATTGATCCTGAATGTCTGATAGCTAAGAAGGAGGAGTAGAATGGTTGGTTCCTACATCACATGAGGATAAAGCGGCACAAAGATGGGTTAGCAATGAATGCTAAAATGAGCTCAGGATAAGGATAAATAAATGCAATTTAGTAAAACCACGTGTAACACCCTAAGTCTGTACCCCAGATGCTACATAGTGCTTATGACCCCGAAGGACCATAAGCTAAACCATAACTGATATCTGCTCTAAGTACTGAATAATATTCTAAGATATCAAACTGTAATAAAAATAATTTGTAAAATTGAATACTATCTAAAACTAGTATGGAAAGCCTCTAAATTGAACTGTCTAAATATGGAGTTGGTGGGATAATCCCATAACTAACTCCATCTACTGAAATACTGAGTCTATTGAAATAATAAAATAAAAGAATATCATCAAATGATGAGGACTCACTACTAATCTACTGCTGCTGGCTGGATATGAATCTATCTATGTACAGTTGGGAACCTGAGTGTTCGAACCTATGATGTAAGACATCATAGCACAAAAAGAGTATGTGTCAGTACGTGGAATATATTGGTATGCTAGATAGGGTAACGATGAATGCAAGGGTTCATATGCATGAACAATAACTGACTGTATCATATATAGAGTAACTAAATTTGAGAGAACATGGTTAACTAATACTACTGTAAATACTGAGTGTGCACTAATGTGCATATAGATAAATACTGTGACTAAGCTTGTATGAAACTAAGTCCTGAATTCTGATACTGAGTAACTGATATCTGAAGTTACTTATAACTGATTTACTAATACTGGTTAATTGTATCTGAAAGTCCTAATTCTGTAGAACTGAACTGAGTTTTATTCTGAAAAACGAAATTGAGACTGTAGGAGGTAATTATCTAACCGATATGCCTCAAATAAGATAAGATAACGTAGTTGGGGAACCTCTGTTAGAAGGGTGTCAGTACTGTTCCATGGTTAAAGACACTGAAGAGTTACCCTTATCTGATAGGTACTCTAATGAGAATGGTGGAACCCTCATCAGTCAGGTAAAAATACCTCACCAACCCTCAACTATCAAGTTAGATTCCTCAACCAATGCTAGCTACATAGTTCTAGAATACAAGGATTACTTCTAAGGATCACACCCTCTACTGGCAGGTGAACCCTCATCCTTGGGTTCAATCAGTGCTGAATCCTACTCCTAACTAAAAGAAACTGAACTGATTACACTAAACTGGATTGAGCTGAACTGATACTGAGTTTACTAAATTTTCTTGAGTTTTGTAAACTGACTGAGTTCCACTGAGTTTTATAATTGACTGAGAGTACTACTGATCGTGACATGACTAAAGTTCTATAACTAATACTGGCTCTAGGTACACAGCTAAATTATCAGGTATTAAATACCCCTAGGACTCAATAGCATGAAAAATAAAGCATAATATACTCTTAAAATCATAACAATGTACATTTGGTCATAATCATTCTTAGAGATATTTTCTCAAACACTTGTAGGGCATAAGCTTATACATATACTAACATGTTATGACTTCATTAGTTCATTCACATGGACATTCTATCAAACACCTAGAGAGCATAACTTAATGCACATAATCATGGTTAACACATAAGCATGGAAATCACAATGCCCTAACTTACAAATTCATGGATTATGACATAGGAATTACACAACTCAATGTACATGCTATTCAAACTTCATTGAATCTTATTATTAATCATGAATTGGAACTCATTTAATCTCAAGAACACTAATACAATCAAATTTAAACCATGTAAATCATGAATCATAAATATTGAAGTTTTAAATGTGGATTTGTGGACTCTAGGTGAAAGAGACCCATAGATGAACACCTAACATAGCGTGAAATATTTTTTCTTGAAGATTCTTGGAGAAATTCTTGAGATTGATCTTGATTTATTGGAGCTAGGTTTGTTTTCTTGAGAGAGAATGCTTTTAATTTGGGGAAAATTGATTAAGAATAACCTTTAAAACATTTTTAGGGATTAAATCCCATACCTGGATGTGTTAAAATCATGGAAAAACACCAATTTAACCATGGATGTCACTTTTAATTTTCGAGAATTTTTCCCAACCTGGACCCCTAGCGTCGCATCTTTGGAAAATAACAACTGGAAAAATACATGGTGGTGCAATGCAGTGGTATCGCTTTGCCACCTTAGATGTGACCTGGAAGTTCACTATGACGCGGTAGGATCGCACTAATACACTAGAAATTGACAAATATGAAAATGCGCCTTGACGCGATACACCAATATCACAGAGAAATACTGGAAATTGACAATTGCCATTTTGACACACTTCGTGACACACTACTGGCCTGAATGATGGTGTTTAACGACTGAAATTTAAAATAGCCAAAACTTCTTACCCGATTATCGGATTAGGCAAATTTTATATCGTTGAAAAACTAATTCAATTTCCTATGCAATGGAAGGGTTTAAACTGAAAAATACTGAATATTTCAAAAAATTTATATTAGATAATTCATGAACTTAGGGTTCAGTTAAGCTTGAGAAATACGGAGTATTACACCATCATAAACCATCCATATGCATACAAACCATATATATATATATATAATCATGTAGAGAAACGGAATCGGGTTTAGCATGCTTTTAAAATCATTAACCTGCGTATGTAAATCTTAACCATCCTTAACCACCCATGGGCTGTATTGGTCCAGTGTAATGTAATAACCCAAACTTTCTTTAAGTCAAATCTAGTCTCCAGAAGAGTTAGTGATGACTTTCTAAATAATTAATATTTAAATCAGATAGAATTTCCCCAATATCGACTTTTTATCATGTGGGAAATTGAATTATCTTTCCAACGATACAAATTTTATCCAAATCCGATATCAGAGTAAAAAGTTATGGATGTTTTATAAAGAACTATCAGAACTGCCCCGAAGCGACGGTCAGGCCGATGGAACGTCGAGCTAGTGATGGACCGTCGCCAAGCCGTCGCGACTAAGGTAGTGAACCCATCTTTTGGACAAGTACGAGGTTCAGGACCGACGGACAGTTGATCTAGTGATGGACCGTCACCCAAACCATCGCAGAAGAGAAAGGAAGTTCAGGTTCTGGTCTAGTAGACAGGATGGACCGACAGACCATCGAGCCAGCGATGGACCATAGCCTAAACCATCGTCACTTTCGATCAGCAATTTTAATCCATTTTTAAAAGGGTATTTGGGTCTTTTTCCACCCGTTTTAACCCCTAATTATACCATAGCAGAGCTTATAGCTTTATTATTAATCTATAATACCAAATTAGGGTTTCTCTCAAAGATCAATCTCCAAGAACAAGAAACCCTAGGTGTTTAATTCCAAGTTAAGAATTCAATCTTTCCTCCACTAATCTTCAAGAAATCATCCACCCAGGTATGTTAAGTCTTGATTCATGGGTTTCTTTCACCCATGAAGCTCAAGAAACCCTATTTGAAATATAAACTTTGGATTCAATGTATGAATTGAATTATATCCATGTTTATGTTGTTGTTTGATTTCCAAGTTGAAGTCTTTAATGATTATCATGAAAATATGTTAGTATGTGGTTGAAATTCTTGAATTGGAAGTGTAAAATGTTGTCATGATGTATTATTTCAATATTCATGCCTAAGCCTAAAGATATACATGCAAGGTGTTTGATAAAATGCCTAAGAGAATAGGAATTATGCCTTATGACTCATTTGTGACCAAAATTGATGAATCCATGTTTCTCCCTTATGTTCAACATGACTCCTATGTTATTGTTATGCTTTGTAATGGATTGACATAATGCTCATGAGATTAGGCTTATAAAATTATGATATATTTACATGCATTCCTATTCATGTGTAAGCTTATAGCATGTGAATACTTCATGAAAATTCCCAATGATTGTACTATGAATTGTTGACTATGGTCATGTGTCAAGAAGTGTCATGTCTTGTCAGTTTCATACTATTGAGTCTTGGGGGTACTTGTACTCAACAATTTAGCTGTGTGCCTAGAGCCAGTGTCAGTTTCATGATAATCTCAATCATGCCATGGTCAATAGTATTCTCAGTATATTTCAAAACTCAGTAGAATTTAGTCAGTTATATGACTCATGAAAACTTGTAATCTCAGTATTACTCAGTCAGTTATCAGATCTCAGTAATATTCCGTCAGTTAACGAAACTCAGTGAACTCAGTCCAGTTAGTTCGGTATAATTAATTCTGTGTCTAATCAGATGGGAGTAAGATTTAGCACCTACAGAGTCCAACGATGCAAACTTACCTGCAAGTAGAAGGTGTGATTCTTAGAAGCAATCGTACTCCAGAACTATGTAGCTAGCATAGGTTGAGATATCTAACCTATTAGATAAAGGTTAATGAGGTGACTTAACCTGTTAGATGAGGGTCTTACCATTCTCCTTAGAGTACCTGTTAGATAAGGGATTACTCACAGCTCGTCTTACCAGTAGCGTGGAATTGATACCCTTTCAATTGGGGTTACAGATTGAACCCCAACTCAATTATATTATCTTATTTAGGGCATGTCGGTTAGATGACTACCTTCCATAATCTCAGTCTTAGTCTTAATAATAGAACTCAGATAGTTCTATAAAATTCAGTACTGTCAGATACAGTCACCCAGTTTAGTATGAAACTCAGCTAGTTCTACCAGAAATAGGACAGTCAGACATAGTAATTCAGCTAATAGTAGATCAGTTATACGAAACATATGTTATCAGTATTTAGATTTAGTGATGTCATGATCTCAGTTACAGTTTACGTATTCATGCATGTATTCTCACATTCATGTTATTCAGTCAGTTAATATTGTTCATGCATATAAACCCCTTGCATTTAGCCTACCTCACTTGTATACCAGTACATTCAATCATACTGACACATTTGAACTATGGTGTTTTATGCCATAGGTTCAGAAGCACAAGATACAGAGCATCCTTAGTAGATCAAATGTTCAGCAGATAGACTAGCAGTGAGTCCTCATCATTCGAGGATGTTATTATTTGACTATTTCATTCTATTAGTACTTAGTTTATTTCAGCAATTAGATTTAGTTGGGTACATGTCCCATAAACTCCTCATTCAGATAGTTTAGAGGCTTTCAGACTATAACATGTTTAGACAGTTATTTCAGTTTTGTTTGGTATTAATATACCGTATTTCTAGATGTGATGTTTTATCAGATATTTAAACCTTATGGCTTTTCAGCCTTCTTCCATATTTATATAGTATAAGTATATTATGTAGTTCCCAGTTACAGATATCAGTCATGGGTTAGCTTGTGGTCCATCGGGGTCATGAGCATCATGTAGCAATCTAGGTACTAGATTTGAGGCATTACATGTAACCCCTTGAATGGACCCTAATATGTGTAGTCACACGAACTAGAGATACCATTAGAGTAGGGAATTCCCAACTATCCTTACCCACCATGATACATATGTACAGTATACTTGGAGGATTCCCATGTACCTCATAGTATCATATAAGGTCGCCATGACCGACCCCTCATGTTGGCAAATATAAGTTTCCAGTGTTTGTTCTTGAACTCCCACCTTCACAGTTAACTATCACACCCCACCATTTTTGCCCAATTAAAACCATTTCCAATGAACCAAACCATTGTTATTAACCAAGGCTATACATAATGATATCGGCATACCGACTATAACTTGTAAGTGTTGTCCTTAACAAACCATTAGAGATCAAGGGATTCCTAAGTACCCGTAGATTACATTATCCAATTAACTTGAGAGAGTCCCATGTACCCTATAAGTATTCCGTTATTATGATTACTTAGGGGATTCTATTTTATCCCACAAGAATGATTGTTAAACCCAAAATCAATCCATTTTGACCATTCTAAACCATTTAACCATTTAGGGTTCCATTACTAAGTTTATAGACCATGCATAAGTTCCATAAAAAACCAACAATGTAGTGAAACATTCTCATAGGCATTTTAATCAAATATATTGAGGGCATAGTATTTCCAAAATCAAAACCAATTACAAAATAACCATTCTCATGCAACCAATTATTCAAAACCACTATTAAAGCATATAAAAATATAATTAAAACATGGGAAAACCATAACCAAGAATTTATAACAACAACCCCCAGATTATATTTGAAAAGCCAAAACCATACAATAATCATGCCATGAAAACATTGTATAAAACCAAGCCATTTGTTGGAATTAACAATGAGGGAAGAGAACATGCCTTAATTGAAAAAATTGATGGAGAAAAATCACCAACAGGAGCCCCAAATCAATATTTAAGATGAAACGCTAGCCTTCCTTTACCCAAAATCCTTAGAGAGAATTATAGAGTGTTTAAGAGAAGTTTCTAACTGTTAATGCATAGAATAATAGGACAAATAACCTTCCAATATAAATATAAGTTGTGGGGCCGTATTAGGTCAAGTAGGGAAATATCCTGATTTCCCTCACTTAAACTCCAAAAAATCCCATCAAAGGGGGCCTATCCATACTAGTCATACCCTTCAATACGATTGGTACCCATCACTCATATCCAAGGCTATCTCTCTTGTATCTAACACTGTCCAAGCTACGACTTACCCCAAACCATGTCATATCCATGTAGACGACTAGTACCCATGATTCGTACCCTTGGAAGAATAGAGTCCTAAGAGGATTAAATACTATCCGCTATATGAATCCATGGTACAACTCGTACCTTATCTTATGACTTATGGTAAGTCACTCATATTAAGATACAACTTAGTCTACCAATTCTAAGATTAAGTGAAGGAAATAAACCAAACCAAATGACTTATGTCCACCGATATGATTTGTACAACCCAAGTCGTGCCCATTTCTGAATCCAAATCCAACCCACCAACAAACACTAGCTAGCATACGAATTACCCATACCAGTTGCATCCCAGTGTATGAGTCATTTCCCTTGTCGTATCCTATCTAGAGACCAAAAATCCAAGAAACTTTTCAAGGTCCAGAAACCCAGGGTGTTTCAATAGGTCTGAGGATCAGGTCCCAGACTTGGAATCCTTCAAATGTCTAAAGTTCCCTCTGCATCACTTTGAATTTGCCAGCATCTTTCAAAATCATTTATACCTTTGTGAGCTCTTTTTTGGAATAGGAATGCTGAAAAAGCCATGAGATTTCTGACTTAGGCTATTGTTTGCATTCCTGCCATCAAATTAGAATGTCTAGGGGATGAGAATATATATGCTTCCAGTTTGATCTTTTGACATAAATTCCACTGGGATTCGATCCCTATGAAATTTTTACTAGATACTTCTTGAGGTTTTTCTTGGATCACTATCACTGTTATTACTCCTCACTACATCAAATTTGTCATTGACCTTCATGTTCATCAATATCTTTCTTGTTTAGGATAAGCCCACATATACATCTCTTATTGATCCTTTTTACCTTTTCCTTATAAGACACCTCAACCAAGGAGTGTCTTGAGAGAGAAAATACAATCTGACCTTCCAGTCAAAGCTTTGAACAATTTCATTCAAGAAGGTAGTTCTGATTGTAAACTCTTTCTCCTTTCTACAAAAAAAATCATTTGTTAGGTTTGGGAACCCACATGAGTTTAAGTTCCCAATAGAAGGAAAAAGGTGTGATTAAATCCTTCTTTGCCCATATAGGTAATGATAACTTCTTCTCATTTTTCAAAGGTCTAAAACCTTTATGATATGGATTTCCTTGCTAAATGTATCTATCATTGATCATTTTTTCTCTACTCTAACTTTGATAATGTTCTTTCATGTGTCCATTTCTTCCACAGTGAGTGGAAAAAGATTTATGGACTTTGTTTTTGACATCTTGAACAACTTTTCCTTGTTACCCAGATGACTGAGTTTTTTACTGATACTCAATTCCCTTACCATTATTGACTCCTTGACTAATTAAGTTAGAAAGGATTTGTGAGGATGAAGTCCATTGTAGATATTTCTTGAGTTCTTCCTTCAAACAGACCAGGTCCCTTTCTAACTCATTCTTTTGGAATTTGGTCATGATATGCCTTTGAGAATCCTCTAATTTTTCTTAAAGCTAAACCTGAAACTTTGATGCTTCTTTCTTCTCTTTACTCATTGATGCATCTACTTTCTCCAGTGACTTACCAAACTTATATTTTTAAATTTTAGCTTGGAAACCTGTTGCTCAGTCTTAGATATCTGGAGATTCAAAGATATCAATTTAAGCTCTAGATCTTCTATTTTTTCTTCTAGAGCATTATTCTTTTCTTTATTACTAGAACCATCTCTTTTCTCTAGTTGACTTATTAAATTTAGATATTCAGATTTTAACTTAGTAACTTGATCCTCACTTTTAGATATTTGTAGAGTTAACGGAATTAACTCAAGCTCTTGACTTTCCACTTTTTCTTCTAGAGCAATTTTTTTCTAAGCCATTTCACAAATAGAATCAATCTGCAAATTTGCAAGCCTTTTTATCATTCTAGCAGAATAATTATCAAAATTTTCTTTAAGGCTAGGAAGTATGACCTCATTTTCTTCTTCATCTTCAGTGTTTGCCATAAAATTAAACAAGGAATCAAAAGTCACATTCTCATCCTCCACTTTAAGCATGGAAACATCTAAAGACTTTTCAGCTTTATCAGATTCACTAGAGGAGTCACCCCAACCAACTAAGGCTTGTTTAACCACAAAATTAGTTATAGCCTGTCTTCTTGATTTTGTAGGGACCTGGTCCCTATTCCTTACTTTGTTACTTCCTACATTGAGATACTACTGATAGTCTATTCTATCCATTGGACAATCATTAATGAATTGCTCAAGACTACCACATTTGTGACACACCTCTATAGTAACTCCTTTTCTACTGCTACTTCCACTTCTTTGAAACTGACCACTTTTCCTCATAGCTTTAACAATTCTTTTGCCAAGTAGGCAACATCAGTGTATTCTTTATTTGAATCTATCCTTGAATCTTTTAATGCCAAAGATTTTTCCCTTTTTACTTCTTTCTTCTCTTTTCCTTGTTGCTTTTTAAGTAAAGGTTGCCAATCAGTTCATCCATAGTGAGGGTCTTTAGGTTTCTTGCCTCATTTATGGCTTCCACTATGCTTTCCCAGGACTTAAGTAGAACACCAAGAATCTTACTCACTTATTTATATAAAGGAATTACTTCTCCCAAACAGTGAAGATCATCTATGATAGAAGTGAATCTTGTGTGAATCACTTAAGTAGTTTCTCCTTCTTCTATAATGATTTCATACTGTGTAGTCAGAATATTAAATTTTGAATCCTTCATAGTAGTGGTTCATTCATGAGCTATTTTTAAGTAATCCCAAATTTCTTTAACTTTTTGACAGGCTAAAATCTTGTTTTATTCATCTGGTCCTATACTATACACTATCAGTTTATTTGCCTTGTAGTTTTTTTCAACTTTATTTCTATCTTCATAATTGAACTTCCTCCTACTTTTGACAACCATTCTTGTAACATATCCTTCTTTGAATTCTGTCATAGGTACATGAGGACCATCAAGAATTATGTCCATCATCTCACTATGCTCATCTATAATAAAGTCAAACATCCTGGTTTTCCACCATCCATAATACTGCCTATTAAATCTAGGTGGTCTAGTGGTAGATTAGCCTTCTTCTAGGATAGTGGAGTAGCCATGATAACCAAACCACTCTCAGTGCGAACCTTTTAGAGTGTTCTGGATCTGATACCAATTATTGAATCCCTTGGGGTTTCACCACACAGGGAGGGACCTATTCCCTTAAAGTCAATCACAGAAAATAAGACAATAAATTAAATAGGAATACAAAACAGTACAGAGAACTTAAATAACACAAATTTAATATGTAAACCCCCTTGCTAGGAGGAAAAACCACGGCTTTCCCCTAAACACCTTAGAAATCCACTATAATCAACCTCTTGATTACAGACTTGATTTTAGCATAACTCTAAGCTCATTTTGCTTGAAGTAACTCTACTACAGCCTAACCTTGGCAACTATACCAAGAATCCCTTAACACTAGTTAACTCTAACTAGTTTTAGACTTAGGAAAATCTACTAATGCACTCTCAAAGCCAAAAAAGAAGACCATTAATCTTATAGCATGAGTAAATTAGTTACAGACTATGCACACTCAAGAACACTCATTGAATTCAACACTCAAAATAAATTAAGAACTTGAGCTATACTTGAGCATTTTGAGCTGGGATAAGTTTTTTATTCATTCACTCATCAATTTCTGGATTATGAAAACCCATGAATTTAAGAAGAATCTTTTTTCTTTATATAGAAAAATTATAATTAGGGTTGTAACGTTATCAGACTAGGTGTCCCAAATAGTACAGGAAGCACCTGTGCAGTTTGTTATACTAGATGACAAAACTGTGGAGGCACATGACAATTGTACCTTTACCCTTGAGATCCAAGGACCTGGTCCCTTATAGTAAGTTGTTGATCATCAAAATAACATATAACAAAGTCCTTTTAGTAATGGATATTGTAATGACCTTCTAGGTTATTTTCTTAATTTTCATAAATTTTCTCCATTTTAAGCCATGCCATAGCGGTTACAGGTCATTTATGAATTGCTAAAACTGTCAATTTAGTTATGGGATGGTTCATTTGGATTATAGGCTCATTTTTCTCTTTTGGAGCTTTTCTATTAAGAAATTGGTATTGCACTAAATCTCCTAGTAGATGGCCTCAAATGAGAAATCAGACATTGTTGTTAGCTCTAAAACATTGATTTTAGGTTAAGGTGGCTTTTAGTTTGGTCCTAAGGCTTCCGAACTAATTTTGGCTATTAGGTGGATTATGGTTAAACCGATCCTTTGGGTGTGGACCTATATTTGATCGAAATAACCATGGGTGGAAATTTTGATTTTGCGATTGAGTCTATAATGGTGAATTAATGCAGTAGAATAGTTAGTTTGGGTCCCGACCTTCATATTTTATTTTAAGTGATTAGATAAAACTTAGTTAAAATTGACTAAAAGGGATCATGAGGGTTAATTTGTTATAAATGACCTTTTTCATTAATCTGATAATTCCTTTGGATGTAGAAAGTGTTTTGTTATTAATACCACTGTTGGTTCATGTTCATAATTCTCTGGATGAGTTTTGAGGTTCAAAAGCAAGATTTGGAAGTTGTTGGTGCTAGTGTGGCTGCTTTAGTGATTATTGACCATTTTACCAGTCTGCTAAAGGAACCATTTGACCACTTTAAAAGTAATTTGACCTTTTGACCAGGTTGCTTTAGAGGAAAAAGTTTCATTTTGGTGGAAAAAGTGTTGCTTTGGTTATCGATGAGTACAAGGCCAAAACCAAACTCATATTGTATTTTTGACATTTTAGGAGCTCGAAAGCTCTACTTTTGATGATTTTAAATATGTTTTTCTCCTATTATCATTGTATATGTGATGATTCATTGAAGTTTTCCCTATTCATGGGGCATGAGGTAAGGGAAAACTTAAGAAATCATTCACTGAGGCTAAGATAAGCTAATTGAACACCTTCTGATCATTTTCCACTATTTTTTCCTATCAAAATTTATTTTTATTGTAAATTCCTAAATATTAATTTTGAAATTTCTTAAATTTTGTGGACTTATTTAGACCTCGATTCGAGTTCCATTTGGGCTCAAATATTGAGCATGCAATCCTTTCCTCAGAGAGACCTCGTGAAGGATTCTAGTTTGGAATACCATTTGCCTCCATAGGCCCTTATTTTGGGCTTGGGGTTTTATATTGCAATATGGGTGTCATTTTACTCATAATAATGTGCAAATTATTATTTTGATATTGTGATGATATTTTAGGATTGTGGAGTAATGCATGGGATATTCAACCTCGAGGTAGGCTTCGATCTACTTTTCTCTTCGAGATTGTGTATTGTATAGATTGTATACTAGGTAGTGATTATAAGATGGGAGTATGAATAGTATATCATGATGCTATATGTAGTTTTGGTAATGAACAACTAACTAGAAGGGACTACGTTTCTGGATTTGCAAGATAAAGTATAACTGGCATGTGCTATCTGCACAATTTAATCCTACTATGTAACAAACTTGCAGGTGCTATTTTGTACTGATTATGACAACTGGTCCAATGATCTTTAAGCCCTAATCATCACTCATCTATAAAAGGAAAGAGAATCCTTTTCATCAAATGTATTTTTGTAATTAAAAAGAGTGAAGTGAGGCCACAAAAACCCCAGTCCCAACACTACTCAAGTTCTTATCTTTATACGTGCTTAAATTGAAATTGTTCTTGAGTGAGTACTAATTTGTAACTGAACTACTCATTCTATAAAAGTAGTTTTTTTCTCTTTGAGTAGAGAGTGCTCTGGTAGATTTGCCTAAGATTATTGCTGATTAGAGTTAATCAGTGTAGAGATTCCTTGGTAGAGTGTGTACAAACAAAAGGAACCTAGAGCTCTGCTAAAATCTAGACTGTAATCTAGAGATTGATTATAGTGGATTTCTTGAGGTACTTATGAGGGCAAGACGTGGTTTTTCCCTTCTTATTTTTCCACATAAAAATCATGTGTTTATACCTTCCTGCCTTTGTTTCCCAGCACCATATAGTTGATTTTCTATTCCATTACTTGGGATTGACCTGATCCCTCACTATGTGGTGCAACACCCAAGGGTTTTAACAATTGGTATCAGAGTAGGGTTCACTCTAAAAGGTTCATTCCTAGCTTGTTTTAGTCATCATAGCTGCTATAACTGAAATAGGAGAGGAAAAAAAGAAGCAAAAAAGGGAGAGATTCCTATATTTTAAGGCTTTAGATCTTACCCAAGTGAAAAAGACACTAATGTTGCACTATTGGCAATAGGAATTGTTAGGGCTATAAAAAGGGGTGGTCAGCTTAGCAAAAGAAATATAAGACTAAAGGTTTTCACAAAAATGGTAGTTTTTAAGCACTCATAAGAAACTACCAAATGCAAAAGAATGATCAGGTCCCTTAAAAGTCAAAAAAGAAAACTGTTGTTGAGATGCCGTAAAGAAGGCATTGGCCAGATGGGGAGACTCTTCCATATAAGTAGATAAAGAGGAAAATCATGAAGATTTGTCCATGATGGTTGTCGAAGAAAGGTAAGTTATATATGACTCCTTGTTTGCCTTTATAGAAAACACTGAAGATGGAGGAGAAAAAAGGTAACTATTTTTTATATAAAAGAAAACTTGGATAACTACTCTACTAGGAAAATAAAAAAGCTTGCTAGTGTATTGATAGACTAAGTGTGTGATCTAACTGCTGAGAGAAATGCTCTAGAAGAGAAAGTTGAAAATAGAGAGCTGGCATTGATTTCCTTAACTTTACATATATTTAAAGTTGAGTAAATGGTCATTAAATTCTAAAAATCTAAGTTGTATGAGCAAATTTGAAAAGGTAGGTGACTTAGATGACAAAGGAAAGAGAGAATCTTTAAAGCTTTAAATTGAACTTGAAGAGAAATTGATGGATTCTTAAAGAAACCTTATTTATGACTTTATAAAAATGAAGATTTAGAAAGGGACCTGGTTCGTCTAAGAGAAGAGCTTAACAAGTCTCTTAAATGGACTGCATCTTCGCAGATCTTTTCCAATTTTCTCAATTAAGGTGAAATAATGGTAAGGGGCTTGATTATCGAGGAGAATCACAACCTCTAGGTTCTAGAAAGAAAAATCCTCACGTTACTAGGAACAAGGCTCACAGATCTTCATGTACTTAATGTGGAAGAGATCGACATATAAAGGGAAATTGTTAAAGTTGGTGTAGAGCAAAAAATTAATGGTACAAAATATATTAAGGAGGAGAATTCATATCCTAAAGGTTTTAAGCCCTTGAGAAATGTAAAAAGGAATTTTCTACCTAGATCTACCAAGAAGGATATGATTACACCATTTTCTTCCTATTAGGAACTCAGGATAAAGTGGGTTCCTAAATAAAAAAAATTGACCTTTTATCCAGGGTTTGAGAAAGGGAATTGGAATTAGGATATGTTCTATAATAATGTATGAGCATGGCTCAATTGTTGTAAAACCTGACTATGTTCTCTTGTAGGGACTTGGTCCTTGGCTTATATGAGTGAAGGAAAAAAGGTAGAATTTTATAGATTAAAGAAAAAGGGGTAATGTTACTAAAGATAAGAAGCAAAAAACTAAAGAATCAGATAAAAATGTTGATGAATCAAAGTTCCAATCAAAATGACAGCTTAAGTCGAGGATCAATGAGAAGGGTGTACAGAGGGAAAAGACTAAAGTAAAATTTATCCAATCAATCTGATCTATCATGTGATTCAATTTTTTCACTCAAAATTGGTTATGTTTAAGAAACAGGTATCCTTGATAAGGTAAGTGAAGTTTGGTCTAACTCAGTATCATACCCTCACAGGTTTACACCTATGGGGACAACTTTGGGAGAATTCAATTGAAGCAAACATAGGTTGAGAATTCACTTAGAAAAAAAAGGGACCTGATCCTATCTCTCAGGTTATTACCATTACGGAATGCTTCAACAATCATAAAATAAAAGGCTATGTGTTTTCTCATCTTTGTGTATAATCCATCAACTCCTATGAAAAATAAAGAGTCTTAATTATTAGATCAGACATGTCATTTTAGAAGAAACATCTTTTGAGGACAATTATCTCTTATTTAAAATTACTGAATCAAACTATTTAACATTCTTTTTCAACTGATTCAGTTTATCTTTCTAAATTAATCAGGTCTCTTATCCTTACTATTTTTTTCCAAAATCAAATGGTTAATTTTCCTAATCCAATAATCCCATCTAAGAACTTCAAAGTAGTCATCTTAAGCTTTCAATAAGAACCTAAGCTAACTCCTTCTTCCTTAGAAAATAAAAAACCTATAAATGTGTTAGTTCCTATAGAATTCGTTCAGAAATTTGTAGTCATCAATTCTTGGTAAGAAGTTTAAGTCAAAGTCTTGACTTTCACATTGACAAAAAATCCTCTCAACCCAAAATTCATTCTCTCTTAGAACTCCAAAACCACTTGTAGAATCTCAAAACTCTTTTTTGATTGATGAACTTGATAAAGATGAGTTCTTTAAAATCCTATAAGTTCCCAATTCTCCTACTTCCTCATATTTAAACCCTATTTTTCTTAATTGTTTGGTGAAGAAATACCAGTTAAAAGGGTTGATCTTTCTTGTAATAAGAAATGGGTGGATGAGAACTTACTTACGCTTGCACATGACATCTCAATCAGTGAATAAGAATAAGTGATAGGAGTAATAAATGATATGGATAAAGGAAATGGAGTGGTATAATCTTCAAATAAAAAGGATGAGGAGGTTGAGGATAAACTGCTATTGAGATGGACTATGAAAAAGTAAAGAGGAAGTAGAGACAAGAAAGATATGGTGAAATCTGAGGTAAAAAAGACAAAATTGTGGTTTACCACTAAATAAAGAAGACCCAGAAAAACTACTTTTGTGGAGGAGAGAGATATTACAGATAATCTGGCTGAGATAGAAGTTCATATTGCTTGAAGGACCAGGTCTTCCAAATTAAATTCTGGAAGTCCTACTTAGATGTGGCAAAAACATATAGCGGAAAAAAAATGAAATATTTGAGGGACTTGGTCCCAATAGAAAAGGAACTATTGAAAAAGAAGTAAGTATTAGTCCTAAGAGAAACAAACAAGAGAAAAGAGAAAAGGATGTGGCTATAAAACAAAGAAATAACATACTAAAAATCAAGAGTCTTATTCGTAAAAGTGGTTGATAACTAAATGTATGATATCTGGGATGATCAAATTGGTTGAATATGTCAGACATCAAGGTTGGTTACACTTGTATAAGGAATCATACCCCATGGTCTTTGAGAATGAGGTCAAAGAATTTTACTACACCATGGAATTCTCAGAAGACAGGCACAAGGAAAGTCTATCAATTTGGATAAAGAAGCACTTGGAAAAATCTTTGATGTACCAATTATTAGAGTCAAGACTACTGTAAAGAAACAACTCACAACTGAATTTATGATCAATGCCTCTAAGATAAGAGGAACATTTATAGCAGTTATTAAAATAAAATTCCTTAAATATAAGTTTCTGCTGGTATTTGAAATCATCAACAAAGTCCTATTACCAAGATCAGGAAAAACTACCATTGTATCTGGGGGTTGATCTATTCTTGATAGAATGCTTAAAGTAATTTTGAATTGACCGGACTACTTTCTCTTATGATTGACCACACGAAGAAATTAATTCTTGAGAAAGAAAGTAGACATGGAATTCCCTATAGGTACTTGCTGAATAAGTTTTTTGATTATTTTGGATTAGTTGGGATTAGAGGAATTCCTAGAATAGCCAAACAAAAATTCACTCTAACTACTTTGGTAGAAAATGAGCACATAGAGAGAAAAATGGGAACTGTGTCCTGGATATCTGAACTTTTAGCTGCTTAGAAAAGCTCAAACAAAGAAATGGAGGAATTGAGGATCAAGTTAGATATAGAAGATGTAGAGCTAATGTATTTAATGTTAAAAAATAACCAGCTAGCTTCGGAGGGACCAGGTTCTTCTAAAGCACTGCTATCAGAAAATGCAGATCTCTATGTGAAAGTAGCAAAATTGTCTGGTAAAATTAATGAATTAAATTTAGAAGTAAAGAAACTCGCTAAACAGTTTCTAGATAGCCATTTTATGGAAAATACTAGAATAGAATTGTTGATTAAGTCTCTTTCCCCAAGCCTCCTTCCTCCTGAGTCCTACTATCCCTATATTTTTACCAAATCCTACGTCAGTTCCACTGTGGCCTTTAATGATAATTATTTTTGTTGATTACTTTTAGTATACTGAGTTGGTACTTAACTGCTTAACTATGAATGAATTTTGATTTATGTGTTTAATTGTTTCTCTCTTCTAAAACTGTTTTATGGTTGTGTTGTCCCAGTGTCCATGAGTTAACTAACTCGTGCTTACTATTACTCTTGGTTTACTCTACTCAATTCTTAATGATGTCAAAAGGGGGAATACTAAATTTATGGTAATATTATATAATGTGCTAAGTGGAAGGTGTGTGACATATTAATAGAGAAAAGTATGCAAATGCACTAAATGAATTATGGTGCATACTGATAAGTGGAAGTAAGTGATATACTAAGTGAATAATAAGGCACAATGACTGGGGAAGCAAATATGCTCAGTAGGTTTTGCTGCAAATGTCAATAAGGGACCAGGTCCTTGTGTTGCATGATGAAGAAAGCATGATAATAGGGGGAACATTCATCTTCAGGTGGTAATCACACTGATTAAATATGACGAATATTTAATAATTCAGAAAGATGAATGGATCATTTGTGATGATCAAAAGGGGGAAATTGTTATATGTAGCTTCGATAATAAATAGCTAAGTGCAGGAACTAGATCCCTAGATATGCAAGATACAATATAGCTAGCACGCGTTGTCTGCATAGTTTTGTCCTTTTGTGTAACAAACTCGCAGGTGCTATTTTTTACTGGTTAGGATAGTTGTTCCAATGATCTTTCAACCGTAATCATCACTAAGCTATAAAAAGAAAGACGCCTCTACATCAAATTGATTTTTTCAATTCAAAAAAGTGAAGAGAGGCAACAAAAATCCCAATTCCAACGCTGCTCAAGTTCTTACTTTTTGAGTGCTTAAATTGAAATTGTTCTTGAGTTTGTAGTGATTTGTAACCGAACTACTCTTGCTACAATAATAGTTTTTTCTCTTTGAGTAGAGAGTACTTAGGTATAGTTGACTAAGTTTGTCGCTGATTAGAGTTAATCAGCGTAGAAAGTCCTTGGTAGAGTTTCCAAGACGAGCTTATAGTTTAGCGGCTACAAGAAAAAGGAGCCTAGAGGTAGGATAAAATCTAGATTATAATTAGGAGGTTGATTATAGTGTATTTCTTGATGTTCTTGTGAGGGAAAGCCATGGTTTTCCCTTCCTAGGTTTCCACATAAAAATCTTGTGTTTTTACCTTCCTGCATAACCTTTGTTTTTAGACCACCTTATAATTGCTTTTCTATTCTATTGCCTGTGATTTACCTTGAGGGACCTAGTCCCTCACTGTGTGGTGCAACCCAAAGGGTTTTAGCACATGACTTAATATATTTAGGAAATTTGGGATAGAAATGTACCCAAATTATTGTATTGAATAGCCATAATGGCCATAGATACCAATTATCCTTTATTATAGGAATGTTGACTATAGATTGATATTAAGGACCCTTAAGTATTTGTCATACTATTAACTTAGTGATTTGGTTTATAGCTTCCTGGATTATGGTGCTAATAGTATGCTAGTTATGTATTGTTGGGCCTGGGGCCATTATGATGATACTAGTTAGACTCCAGGTGAGTATTTTATTTTTCAAAAATGACGTGATTCTAGTTTATAGATATTATGGTTTTATTATTTGTATACTGGTGATGGTATGTGCACTCTTAGGTGAATTTATGCTCACTTAGTTTATCTTTATTACTGCAGTAGCATCATTATGCTTATTTTCCTTAATAGTTGCCTGTGGTTTATATTCCCTCTTTACCTTTTGTTTATACTTGCATTATATTTGGAGCTCAGTCAATCAATGCCTACTCAATACCATATGTTTGGTACTTATACTTCACTTTTAGAGATTGCAGATCATAGTATGACTTCTCGTTGTTGAAGTGTGCACTATGTGGAGCTATTATGGATCAATGAGTTAGGGTTAGCCCTTGATGTTCAAAGTAATCCTGCTCTTCTCTTACTGTTAGACTGATCTCTATTTTGTATTCAGAGATATCTTTGTATATATATTTATTTTGTATTTTACTTGTACTACTATTATATTAGAAGCTCTTATACTTACTTCACCAAGTTTTAAGGATCTAATCTTTATATTATTCTCTTAGTTAGATTTACTTTTTTCTGCTTTCTATATTTCTCTTAATAGTCCATTAATAGTAGTTCTAAACTACAAGTTGTCTTAGCTATTGATAGGTTATTATAAGTGCCATTAGTATCTAAGACATTGGGCCATGATAAGATGATAACCAAGAATGGTATGATCTAGGGTAATTAAAGAATGGATTTGTTAATGGTTATGTGATTTGTTGTTATTATGAGATAAACAAGATGATAAGGAATTCATAGAAACTTTCAGAAGTGAATTCGGCTTATTAAAACTTTGATTAACTTATTTGACATAAAAGAGATAGTTTGGAATATAACATCGGGAACTGTGTTGTGAAATTGGCAAAATCCAGGGGTAGACAAACTTTCTCCTCTGCTAGGATGCTATAGCAGGCTATATCCCACTATCACCAGCCCACTATAGCGGAAGCCAGCATCGGTCAATCCCACCATAGTGGGGGAATCTCACTATAAGGATGATGCTCTAGAAGGATTTTTCCCACTATATTAGGAGAAAATGTTGATTAATGCTTTAAATAACCCAAATATATATTTTTCATTATAAACATATTTAAGGATTGGAGAGGGCGAATTTGGGTGATTTTTATCACTTTTCACCAAAAATCCTTTATTTTGGTAATTAATCTTACTCGTTTAAATAGTTTTTGATGACTAATCACTAGAATCACTAGGTTTTTACTATCGGGGAGGATTTAACTTCACCTAGGGTGATTTGCTTGTGTAATTTAGTTAAAACAAAGTGTAATCCTTGGATTTTCATCAAGGGTTGATAATGTATGATTGCATGCTTAGAATTCATACGTATAAATATGAATATTATAGAATTAAAGTACAATAATGATAGAAAAACCCTAGGATAAAGGAATGATCATGAATTTGACCTCGGGGTTATGGGATTAGGATGTAATGCTTGAATTTTTGGGTCATTATTTAAATTATATTTGCATTGTTGTTTTTAGACCACAACCAAGCTAAGATTGTAAGAAAAGGCAATCCTCAAGTTCGTTAGAGTAGCATAAGTCTTGTATTAAGGTAGGTGATGGTTAAATGCATTTCAACCCAATTTGATTTATGTGTATCTATTAACTATCTCTTTATGTATTTTTTGTAAAGAATGTTTAAATGATGTAATTTGCTTAATAATATACTAAGTGTCTAATTGCATCCAATAAGGTTATATTAAACACTTATTGGTTGTACAAAGTATTGTGTTATTATTATTTGTGATTTTGCTTATTGTGATTTCAGTTTCTATTTTATGATGAACCAATAGTGGTCACTGTTATAGGATTAATAAAACTTAGGGAGTATAAGGTTGAGGATGTTATAATAAGAGTGACATCACATTGTCTTGGATAAGGGTGACATACACTAGATGTCTGGGATATTTGGTATTTAAACAATGCTCGTCCCTAGTTTGCCATGACTAGTAGGCGGCCATAAGAACCTTAGTATGTATGTACAAGGATCGGTCATATTGATCGTTCTTTGAGCGGATAAATTTTTTTGTTGATTGATATATGTTTGATTCTTTATGTGAGCCGTGGCTATTAATATTGTTATATTAGACTGTGTGGTCTCGGATATTGATATGCTTGAAAGATATAATTTTTATTGATGTCTGTTAAAGAAGTAATTGAGACAATGTGGAATTTCTATTGTTAGTCATGGTTTGATGACTTGCAGATTTCTAGTAGTCATGGTCTTGAACTGTATATTGTCTGTATTGATTCACATTTGTTTGAATTAATTTGATATTGATATACATGACCCCGTTGGAAACATACTTGATGTAAAGGTAATTAGTAAGGATTTATCGTTATACTTGTTTACAAGGTGATGGTTATTTGTTAATATTTATTATTTTGTATTAGTCGATGACCCTACCAATACATTATTGCTTGTATTGATACTACCTGTAATATTCTTTTGTTGAGTATAGAGAATATTCTACTGACTACATCGATACCTCAACTATAGATTGTGGCGTACATCGACTCAAGGGTGAGCTACCTCCCAATTTATTTTTTATCCATTTATTCGAGACATGTATATTTTCTTATTGTTTTTAGGTTGAACTCACTTTTGGCATTGTTAGATGCTTTTGGTATAATGACTTTTAATTTTAGGAGATATATTAGACCTTTATATATTTTTCATTTGACTTATTATTAGAATCTTTGGATAGCATTGGTTTATTAATGGATTTGCTAGTTGCTTTTAAAATTAGTTTGGTTAACTTGATGGGTGTTTGGGTTATTTGGTTCCACCACCAAAGGGATAGCATGGGTGCCACCCACAATAGGTTTGGGTCATACAAAAGTTGGTATCGGAGCCCTAGGTTCATTGATCTCATTATACCAAATATGGGTCTAATAGAGTCTTACAAAACAATACGAAGACGCCTGTACTTTTCTTCAAGAGGCTATTGGGCTTTAGGAAATCATCAAAAAAAAATTTCATGGTTTTACTAATTCAAATTGGTTTTTCATGATCTAAATTGGTATCTGACCTCTTCATTCTTTTGTTTGAGATGTTGAATATGAGAGCTATTAAAGCAAGAACAGCAGCTCCTGCACTAATACTCTAATTGCACAACCAACTATTTGAGGTAGAGGTAAAAAGAGTAAGGCACAGTAACACCTACCATAGTGCATCTCGATCTATAACTCAATAGAGATTTCAGATACCACCCTAATCATAGGATCAACATAATAAGGTTGTGAATAAGGAAATTTTTAAGGATGAGGAGTAGTACCAATTCTAGTGGGTACAGCTCTTCCATTGATGGAATCTAAGGTAGGTAGGCTCTTTTTTTCTAAGTGGTCTAGCAAGTACAAAAGACATACCAACAACACCTGCTTATTAGTTTCCAGGTGTTTAGCCTGTTTCTACTTTTGCTCATAGGATGGATGAGGCCTTAAGGTCTAAAATTTTTCTTCGTTCAATGTTAGGCGATGTATGGCTGGGTCTTAAGGTAAACAATTGGCCAGAGTTAATTAAGGGATACAATATCTATATTCTTTACTATTTGAGAAAGGAAAATATGGTAGCTGATGCCCTAAGCTAGAAGGCAGTGAGTATGGGGAGTTTCGCCTTTCTTTTAGCTTCAAAGTGATAGTTGGATTGGGATATCCTATCTTCAGTTGGTTCCACTAGATATTTCTAAAACCTAGAGATTTCTCGCTCATATTGAAGCTAGAACTATATTAGTGGAAAAGATTTTAGGAGTGGAAGTTCGAGGATGATAAGTTGTTGTAGATTTGAGATATTGGGTGTAAGCTAGGGGGAAGCCTTAGATTTTAGAAAAAGTTTTAAGGATCGAGGCATGTACTTATGGTTCTTCAGTTAGAGCTTTAATGAGACTAATTTTAGAGAAATCCCACTATTTTAGATATTTTATTTATCTAGGGAAACTAAAATATCAAAAGAATCAAGGCAACATTACTGGTGGTGTGGGATAAATATGGATATAACAAACATTAAATCTCATTGCTTGCACTGTTAGTAGATGAAGTTCAAGAACTTTCAACTTGGAGGATTAACAGGGATGCTACACATTCTCAAGGGGAAGGGGGAATTTGATTCCATCTAGGTCATTATTAATTCCATGATTAAGTCTAATCGCTTTCAATTGGTTCAGTCTTCTTATAGTTTAGAGAGGTTGGCTCAAATCTTTCATAAAGAGATAGTTCATTACACAGGGTGCTAGTTTCCATTATTTTTTATTCTATTACTTAATTCACATCTAGCTTCTAGAGGGATTTATGAGAGAGTTGGGTACTAGAGTTGAGCTTAGTGAAACTTGTAAACCTCATACCAATGGTTAGTATGATAGGACCATTCAAGTTTTAGAGAATATGTTTCATACCTATATTATTAATTTTGGAGGTTAGTGGGACTAGTTTCTAGCATTCGTAGAGTTCACGTATAAAAAGATTTCAGTGTTGATATGTCACTATTTGAGGATTATATAGTAGGTAGTGTAGGTGGGAAGAGACTTGTTGCATGAATCTATGGATAGGGCCCAAGTGATTCAAGAGAGACTACAAAAAGCTTAGGGCAAACAAAAGAGTTATGCTAACTGTAAGGTCTGAGACTTAGAGTTTTGAGTTGGTGACTAAGTAATCCCTTCAGTGTCTCCCATGAAAGGTGTGATGAGGTTTGATCGAAAGGGCAGTATTTTTCCTTTAGAATATAGGACCATTTGAGATCACTTTAAGTGGGTTGGTGATATAGCATACTAGTTAGCCTTACCTCTATCCTTTTATGGTATTCAGCTTCTTTTTCATGTATATATTATTTAATGGTATATACTAGATAAGTTTCATGTACTGCAAAGGGATTTGATTCTATTTCATGAATTTTTGACTTCTGAGAAGGATCAAGCTGCTATTTTGGATAGAAATGTAACAACATTAAAATCTAGAGAGATTCCCATAGTTAAGGTTCTATGGAGGTACTATCGAATTGAGGAATATACTTGAGAGATCGAGGGTTGTAAAGTCCCGCAAAATCCTTTTCCAGTCTGAGCTTTAGAGCGTATTTGGTAAAGAAAAAATCTGAGTCAAAATGTTTCAGAAATATCCTCCCAAGTATGAAATATTTTGAATCATGTGGGAATCTATTTGAGCAAGAATTCAGATCATAGAGGTCCCCTAACTTATGGATGAGTCGAAAGCTTTCCTATCGTTCAAGTTTTAGTGACCGTCAAGATTTGGGTCAACTTCAATCGACCATAACTTCTTGCATATATCAAATTAGAGGACCTACTATATATAAAATGAAAGCTCTTTGAATTATCTTTCCAACGATACCTATTTCTTCAAAAATATATATTAGACCAAAGATTTATGCCCATTTTACTCCAGCATGTCTGACTGGGAAAATGGTGACGACATTCATGATAAGCTATCACGCCCATGTTGGACTATTACCAATGTAGTCAGGCCTGGACATATTTCTAACCCCAATGATGATATTTTGTAATAAGCCATCATGCCCGTGATGGCCTATCACCAATGTCGTCAGCCTTAACCAGAAACTCAATATTTCACCTTTTTGTTGACGACATTCGTGACGGCCTATCACCAACTTGACGGCCTCTCACGGATGTCGTCACAAATATTTTTCTTGCAATTTAAGGGCATTTTTACAAGGGTATTTTGGTTATTTTACACTTTTTTTGAGCCTCTATAAATATGAGGAACCCTCATTCAAACCTTAATTTTTCCATTTCTCTTCCAATTCTCTAAAGAAAGATTATCTAGGGTTTTAATTCAACCCTAATCTTCCAAAAATCATCCATAAATCTTCAAGATTTCTTCAAGAACTAAGTTACTCATAGTGTAGGCTTCGAGAATCATTTATTACAAGTGCGGATAGAGTCTCAAGCATTAGAATTCATTCGACTTCAAAGGTTAAGGTATGTAGATATTGATTCTTGGGTCCCAAGAAGCTCAAGAACCCTTTTTTAAAACTAAAAGATTTTTATGTTTGTGGGTTATTAATGATTTGTATGAGTTGAAATGGATGTTCAAGGTGTTGTGGAGTTTTGATTTATGCTTGTCTACAAAATTTATGAGCTTTGACCCTAGTATGTGGAACTAATGTGATAGAACCTCTTGAAGTTGTTTTCTATGTGATTTGTTCATGACTTTTGGGTGTATAAATAGTTGAATAAGCGAAGCATGTCACCCATAGGTTTGATAAAAATGCTCAAATGAATGAATTATTCCATGGTAGCAGGAAATTCCCAAATAAGTGTGAACTCGTGCATGCCTAGTGTTTGATAAAATGCCTTAATGAGTGAAATGTGCCAAGATAGGATAAAATTCCCAATTAAGTTGTGACATGATAGTAAGAAGTTTCCCCAAGCTATGTGATATCTAAACACATGTCAAGACTGATATAGGTATGAAACAGTTGAGGTAAAACCTTTTTGAATGGAGTACAATCTATTAGCATGTTTCCCCTATATTATTAAATGATTATGATTCCGAGATGCTTAAAGTGACCCCTTGGCTACTATGATAATGAATAGACATTTGTGATTTCTAATTACTTGAAGAGTTGTGTTAATGATTGGGAAGATGCTTTAATGATTATGATGATGCATGAATGATTATGATGATACATGAATGATTGTGATAATGAATGAATGATTATGCTTTACTTTTGTGATATCAAGCCCTGGGGGTATTTATACCTGATAATAGAGCAGTTTTCTAGAGCCCGTGTTAATTTTTCGATAACTCCAGTTGAGCCATGATTCTCAGAACTCAGTGAACTATAGAACTCTATATCCTCAGACAAGTTAGAACTTAAGAAAGCTCAGTAATCTCAGTTATCTCTGTAATCTATGAATCGCTAGTAATCTAGCCTTATTCCTGTAATCAACTCAGATCTAATAGTATTCAAGTTTAATCTCAGAAGCGATTCAAGTAATCTATTTAAGCTCTGTATCATCAGTTAGATACTATGATTCGATACCTTTTCTATCAGATACGGAACTAAGTAATCTCAGTATAACTCAGTCAGATCTTTTAAAAAACATGATTAGTAACTGACTCAGTTCAGTTGTGTTTAGTTGAGAATTTAGTTAGAGTCTTTTAGTTAGGAGTAGAAGCTATAACCGAGCAAGGGAAAGGATGCTGAATCTCCCATCAAAGAGGCCAAGTCGTTAGGAGCAATCCCTGAACTCCAGAACTGCGTAGCCAGTGCAAGATGTAGGAGTCTCCCATCAGTAGAGGCTGTCACCGTTAGAGAGGTTTGACTATTATATTGCCTCGGGCCGACTTCCTGCTAGGGTCATCTCATCAGAGAGGCTTGACAAGAGAGGTATTTACCTGTGGCACGGTATTGACACCCTTCCAGCTGGGGTCATAGGTTAGACCCCACCTGTGGTAGGTTGGGGCATGTCAGTTAAGCAACTACTTTCCACAGTTGTAGTTTCAGTATCACTCTTCAGAAATTAGTACTGTGTGGTACAGTTGTCTATCCCAGTATGGAACTCAAGTAGTTCCATTAGTTCATGGACCATCCCATCAGATAGGCCTGGTCTCATATATAGATGCTTATTATCAGTACTAGATATCTCCCGTCAGATAGGCTTAATCTCAATCTCAAATTTAGTTGAGTATTCTCGTGATCATATCTAGAGATCTTTCATTAGAGAGGCTTGATCTCAATCTTAGACCATGTTGAGTATTCTTATTATCATATCTAGAGATCTCCCATCAGATAGGCTTAATCTCCATCTCAGATTCTTTATTCTATTGAGTATTTTTGTTGTTAAATTTGGATATGATCATACTTCTTATAATTGATAATCACTTCCAGAATAATCTATTTGAAAAGTTAATCTCTAATTCTATCAGTCGAAAGCAGTAAGCTCAGAATTTATTCCTTGATATAAGTACATCTAGATCCTCAGTTATCAGTATCAGATGAGTCAGTGATTCAGTATCTCAGTGTTAGTAGTGAGTTCAGTCTGCAGTAAAGTGGAATCTGAGTTTTAGTATCTAGAGTTGCGATGATTTTGTTCATGGTCAGTGTATTCATGTATGTGTTCTCATATGGCATCTTCATGATTATTCAGTTTAGATATTGTGCATACATGAGCCCTTGTATTAGCCTACCCCGTCTACATACTTAGTACATTCCTGTACTGACGCATTTGTGCTATGGTGTTTTATTTGATACCATAGGTTCAGAGGAACATGATCCAAAGTATTCTCAGCAGTTCAATCCCAATCAGCAGTAGTAGCAGTGAGTCCTCTTCTTTTGAGGACGAATCTCAATTTACTATTATTTCTCCAGACTTTATTTATTTTCAGTTGATGGAGTTAGTTGGGGACTTGTCCCATCAACTCCACAGTTCAGATAATTTAGAGGCTTTTTAGATGGATGTTGTTGATGTAGTATTCAGTTTTCTGTATTATGAGTATTCATAGATCTATTGAACCTTATGGCTAGTTTTTGCATTTATTTTAGATATTATGTAGTATACAGGTATAGATATCAGTAAAGGGTTATCTTGTGGTCCTTTGAGGTCATAAGCACTATGTGATGTCTTGGGATGGGATTTCGGAGTATTACAAACTTAGTATCAAAGCTTAAGGTGGAAAAGTGTCCTAGGGAGTCTGAAAGCCACATCTAGTAGAGTTTCTTGGATGGGTGTGTAGCCCGCCACATTTATGTACAAGAGGCTACAAGATGTTCTTAGGAGCAGTTTCTCTTGTTTTAATGATCATTTCGTACGAGTGAGAATGAGCTCAAGTTGATCCTTAGTCTAATCCATTTATTTCTTTCAATTACAGAGTAGCCTCCTCATAGAGATTTTGTCTGTGGGGTCGATGACCAGCCCCCTCAGCCAGTAGATCTTGAGAATGAGAGTGTGTCACATACAGAGTTTCGGGCCGCTTTCTAGGTGCTAGCCCAAGCTATGACTAATGTTCATAGCAATCTTCAAGTTGCAGTCCCACCTCAGCAAGGTGGGAATTCTGCCCCAGCCAAGATTAGAAGCTTCATAAAAATGAACCCACCTAAATTCTTTGGGTCAGTAGTAGGTGTGGACCCGCAGTTGTTTCTAGAGGAGGTGAAGAAGATCACCCAGATTATGCATGTTTCTTGGGAAGAGAGTGTTGATTTAATATCTTATAGGTTGAAAGACATTGCTCATGATTGGGTAGTGATGTAAGAGAAAAGTAGAGGGGAGAATGCAACTCCCGTTACTTGGCTAGGGTTTCAGAGTGCCTTTCTAGATAGGTTTTTCCTGCTATAGATGAGAGAGGATAAGGTAGAAGAGTTCATAAAGCTAAGATAAGGTTCCATGACCGTGAAAGAGTATTGTCTTAAGTTAAACCAATTAGCTAAGTATGCTCCTGACTTGGTAGCTGACCCTAGAGCGAGTATGAGTAAGTTTTTGTCTTGGGTGTCAAGTGATGTGTTGAAAGAGTGTAGACCTACCATGCTCAATAGAGATATGGATCTTTCTAGGCTAATGATGCATGCGTAACAAATTGAGGCAGATAAAATGAATGAGAGAGAGAGTGAATAAGAGAGCCAAGATAGGTAGTTGTGGTTTTCTGCAGGCAGGGTCTCAAGGTGGTAGTAATTTTCAGTATGGTCAAAGATTTTTAGTTCCAGCTCCATCTTCAGCTAGTGTACTCGCACCTGTGTTTGGGGGTGTCAGATCTGAGGGAGCGCCAAGCTCCAAAGCCTAGAGTAGTGCTAGTGATGTTCGTACCCATCTGAATTATGGAGAGTGTGGCAGGCGCCCCAAGGTGTGTGTAGAGCAGGTAGTGATATGTGATTTGGGTATGGTGAGCCAGGTGATAGAATGCAAGAATGTAGAGTGCTGACTCAAAGGGGTAGACTTCATTCGTTTCAGGCTCGCCTTGATCGGGAAGGATTCCCTGAAATAGACCCAAGTATGTTATAAGCCCTTCATCTTTATGACATGAATTGTTAGATCCTTTGCTCCCATTTTGAGATTATATGTTAGCATGAGTAATGCATAAGTTTCAGATCTTGATTGGTCAATTATGACCCAGTCTGTAGGTGCCCCGCACACCACTCTAGTATTTCAGTGAATTGTGTTTAGAGGGACATAGAGTCCCAAGGGGGAGATACCCCATAGTATTATGATGTTGCATGACATTAGATTCATCCCAATGCATGTTCAGATTTTCTTTATGGAGTTAGCATCAGTTGTCATTGTATGGTCGATCGTACTTTCAAAAGTCAGCTTAGCTGGATATTCATGCATTTTATATGCGCATTTAGTAGAAAAAGTTCAGCTTGTCAACATGTGTTCAGACGTGTATTCATAAGATCATCCCAGTTATGAGCCCATGCATCAGATATGCGTGTGTATTCTCAGAATTCAGCTAAAAGTATCATCAGTCGAGTATTCCAGGCATCAGATATGCATGCCCAGTGTGAGAACTCTATATGTCAGTCATTCCAATTGCGTAGTACTGATCTGAGATATTTCCATTTCTTGAGTAAGTTCTGTTGATTGATATTCTCAGTCTATCAAGCGATATTCGAGGATAAATATTCTTAAGGGGGAGATAATGTAATGCCCCGCAAAATCCTTTTCCAGTCTTAGCCTTAGAGCGTATTTGGTAAAGAAAAAATCTGAGTCAAAATGTTTCAGAAATATCCTCCCAAGTATGAAATACTTTGGATTGTGTGGGAATCTATTTGGGCATGAATTGAGATCATAGAGGTCCCCTAACTTATGGATGAGTCAAAAACTTTCCTATCGTTAAAGTTTTAGTGACTGTCAAGATTTGGGTCAACTTCAATTGACCATAACTCCTTGCATATATCTAATTAGAGGGCCTACTATATATAAAATGAAATATCTTTGAATTATCTTTCCATCGATAACAATTTCATCAAAAAGCAATATCGGAGCAAAAAGTTATGCCCATTTACTCCAGCATATCTAGCTGGGAAACTGGTGACAACATTCGTGATAAGCTGTCATGCCCGTGATGGCCTATCACCAATGTCGTCAGCCCTGGGCAGATTTATGACTCCAGTGATAACATTTTGTGATAAGCCATCATGCCCATGACAGCCTATCACTAATGTCGTCAGCCTTAACCAGAAACTCAATATTTCATCTCTTTTTGACGACATTCGTGAAGGCCTACCATCAACTTGACGGCCTATCACAGATGTCATCAATAATATTTTTCCAGCAATTTAAGGGCATTTTGCAAGGGTATTTTGGTTATTTCTCACCTTTTTTTAGCCTCTATAAATATGAGAAACCCTCATTCAAACCCTAATTTCTCCATTTCTCTTCCAATTCTCTAAGGATAGAATATCTAGGGTTTTAATTCAAGAACCCTAATCTTCTAAAAATCATCCATAAATCTTCAAGATTTCTTCAAGAACTAAGTTCCTCATAGTATGGGCTTCGAGAATCATTTATTACAAGTGCGGATAGAGTCTCAAGCATTAGAATTCATCCGACTTAAAAGGTTAAGGTATGTAGATATTGATTCTTCGGTTCCTTTCATCCAAAAAGCTCAAGAACCCTTTTTAAAAACTAAAAGATTTTTATGTTTGTGAGTTGTTAATAATTTGTATGAGTTGAAATGGATGTTCAAGGTGCTGTGGAGTTTTGATTTATGTTTGTCTACAAAATTAATGAGCTTTAACCCTAGTATATGGAACTAATGTGATATAACCTCTTGAAGTTGTTTTCTATGTGATGTGTTCATGACTTTTGGGTGTAGAAATGGTTGAATAAGCAAAGCATGTCCCCCATTGGTTTGATAAAAACACCCAAATGAATGAATTATTCCATGGTAGAAGGAAATTCCTAAATAAGTGTGAACTCGTGCATGCCTAGTGTTTGATAAAATGTCTTAGTGAGTGAAATATGCCAAGATAGCATAAAATCCCCAATTAAGTTGTGACATGATAGTAAGAAGTTTCCCCAATCTATGTGATATCCAAACACAAGTTAAGACTGATATAGGTATGAAATAGCTGAGGTAAAACCTTATTGAATGGAGTACGATCTAGTAGCATATTTTCCCTACATTATTATATGATTATGATTTCGAGATGCTTAAAGTGACACCTTGGCTACTATGTTGATGAATAGACGTTTGTGATTCCTAATTACTTGAAGAGTTGTGTTTATGATTGGGAAGATTTTTTAATGATTATGATGATGCGTGAATGATTATGATGATACATGAATGATTGTGATGATGAATGAATGATTATGCTTTACTTTTATGCTATCGAGTCCTGGGGGTATTTATACCCGATAATAGGGCTGCTGTCTAGAGCCCATGTCAATTTATCGATAACTCCAGTCGATCCATGTTTCTCAGAACTTAGTGATCTATAGAACTCTATATCCTCAGACAAGTCAGAACTTAAGAAAGCTCAGTAATCTCAGTTATCTATATAATCTCTGTATCGATAGTAATCTAGCCTCAGTCCTGTAATCAGCTTAGATCTAATAGTATTCAAGTCTAATTTGAAAAGCGATTCAAGTAATCTATTCAAGCTCTGTATTTTCAGTCAGATACCATGATTTGATACCTTTCCCGTCAGATACAGAACTAAGTAATTTCAGCATAACTTAGTCAGATCTTTTAAAAAACATGATCAGTAACAGACTCAGTTCAGTTGTGTTCAGTTGAGAATTCAGTTCAGAGTCTTTCAATTAGGAGTAGAAGCTAGCACCGAGTGAAGGAAGGGATGCCAGATCTCCCGTCAGAGAGGCTGAGTCGTTAGGAGCAATCCCCACACTCCAGAACTGCATAGCCAACGTAGGATGTAGGAGTTTCCCATCAGTAGAGGTTATCACCATTAGAGAAATTTGACTATCATATTGCCTCAGGCCGACTTCCTGCGAGGGTCATCCCATCAGAGAGGCTTGACAAGAGAGGTCTTTACCCGTGGCACGGTATTGATACCCTTCCAGCTGGGGTCACAGGTTGGACCCCACCTATGGTAGGTTAGGGCATATCAGTTAAGTAACTACTTCCCACAGTTGTAGTTTTAGTATCACTCTTCAGAAATCAGGACTGTGTGGTACGGTTATCTATCCTAGTATGGAACTCAGATAGTTTCATTGATTCATGGACCATCCCATCAGATAGGTCTGGTCTCATATGTAGATGCTTATTATCATTACTAGGGATCTCCCATTAGAGAGGCTTGATCTCAGTCTCAGATTCAGTTGAGTATTCTCATGATCATATCTAGAGATCTCCCGTCAGAGAGGCTTGATCTCATTCTTAGACCATGTTGAGTATTCTTATTATCATATCTAAAGATCTTTCGTCAGATAGGCTTGATCTCCTTCTCAGATTCTTTATTCTATTGAGTATTCTTGTTGTCAGATTCGGACATGATCATACTTCTTATCATTGATAATCACTTCCAGAATATCTGTTGGAAAAGTTGATCTTTAATTCTATCAGTCGAAAGCAGTAAGCTCAAAACTTAGTCCTTGATGTAAATACATCCAGATCCTCAGTTTTTAGAATCAGATAAGTTAGTAATTCAGTATCTCAGTGTTAGAAAGTGGTATCTAATTTTCATTATCTAGAGTTGCGATGATTGTGTTCATGGTCTGTGTATTTATGTATGTGTTCTCATGCGGCATCTTCATGATTATTCATTTTAGATATTATGCATGCATGAGCCCTTGCATTAGCCTACCCCATCTACATACTCAGTACATTCCTGTACCGACGCATTTGCGCTATGGTGTTTTATTTGACACCATAGGTTCAGAGGCATAGGATCTAGAGTATCTTCAGCATTTTAGTCCCAATCAGCAGCAGTAGCAGTGAGTCCTCTTCTTTCGAGGATAAATCTCAGTTTATTATTATTTCTTCAGACTTTATTTATTTTCAGTTGATGGAGTTAGTTGGAGACTTGTCCCATCAACTCCACAGTTCAGATAGTTTAGAGGTTTTTCAGGCGGATGTTGTTGATGTAATAGTATTCAGTTTTCTGTATTATGAGTATTCATAGATGTGTTGAACCTTATGGCTAGTTTTGTATTTATTTCAGATATTATGTAGTATAAAGGTACAGATATCAGTAAAGGGTTAACTTGTGATCTACGGGGTCATAAGAATCGTGTGATGTCTCGGAATAAGATTTCGGGGCGTTACAAGGGCCTAAGTGTCCTTACTTATTCGATCCTTTGATACTTATTTTACATTGACAATTGAGGTTGAAAGTTCTTTTACTAGTGATTTTTTAATGACCCTCCAAGTTATTTTCATGCTTTTTGAGCACTTTCCTATTTCGAGCTTTCCTGAAGTTTCTATAGGATTTTATGACGTGCTAGAATAGGTGGTTCAATTCTTGAGGAATATTTTAGGATTTTAATCTAATTTCCCTATTCAGAGCTTTTGGAGTTGAGAGGTTTGACTTTTGCAATCATTCTTAGTAAATAGGCTCAAATAAGGACTAAGTTTTTTTTTTGCTCTAGAATGAGGATTTTGGGCTAAGGGAACCTTTGGTTTGCGTCCCACTTTCTAAACTAATTTTAATCACTTGAAATGATTTTATGATAATTGACAAAGTGTTGATTTTGGGGAACATTTTATTGAAATGGCCTCTTTAGGTTATTTCTTTGATTTTGTTGATTTTGGGATGTTGTTTTCGAATGGGTAGCATATTTTATTTGTGTTCAATGGACTCTAATAAAATACCGAGGACCCATTTGAAGTCGTTTTGGACTTAGAAATTTACTGGTAAGTTATTGTTGATGCACATAACTTTTCTTCTTAACATTCTCGACAAGGGGACTATGTCCTCGAAGGTCAAGGAATATTGACATTCACAATCGCGGTAGCCCTGGTCATTCATGATGAAGGTCCACTTACACAAGGTCCAAACTTGATCTTTGCGAATCATAAAAGGCTCCTCACATTTGCAAAGTCTTAGGCTGGTAGGGCTCCACACTCATAGTGGGGGTTCTACATTTGTGAAGGTCCACTGATAGTATGTAAAACATTCTTCTCTATTTTTAAATTCATTTTCTCTAACTCTTTACTAATTATAGAGTTAGGGACAGTTTTGTATGGGGATATCACCCCTATTATGACACTGACCCCCTCGTGTTAATTTCGTTAAATTCTTCTCAATTTCCATCCTAAATTCTTCAACAATTTGGAACTTTCTCGATTGATTTGAACCCAAAAAAGATTTCCATCATTGGTCAAATTTTGAGCATGCATTCCTAGTCCTATGAGGAATATAATTGAGTCATCAATTTTTTATTTTTTTATATGACCCCAAAGGTCAATTTTTACCATTTTTGGTGTTAAATATAAACTTGTAATATGGATATAATTTTAGTCATTTAATGTGTAGAAGTATTTTTGATTTCATGGAAATATTCTAAAGCTTTACATAAAGAAAGGCTTTCGTGTGATTGCTTATGATTGAGTTGTTCTGCCTCCTGGTAGGTTACAAATTATTCTCTTTTCTACTTTACTATTGTATTGTATATTATATAAAATGTTTATTGGATTAGGAAATTGTTTATTTGACTGACTTATTTCCACATTTTTGAGTTACTGGCTTTGTTTTGGGCCCTTAGGGTGGAATTCCATTTTAGCTTTAGTTTGGATTTCTTATGTAGCTAGTGAATCCTTATTTTAGGTTGTTTTTTAAATTACTGGAGCCTTAGTTTAGGTTTCTTACTTATTCTATGGATCCTTAGCATGGGATGCTAGCTTAGTTTAGGCATAAATTAGATATCCTTAGTGTAGGCCTAGGTAGAAGTTTCACGAAAGAATGAGTGTAAGTATCATTGTTATTATTATTATCTCTAAGGTACATCAGTATTTATCCCTTTAGTTTTACCTTTGTGTTGATAAATTGTAGGATTTTTAGGTGAAGGATAGTGTAAATAAAGTTGTGTACTTGATCTTGGGGTTACCAAAAAGGGGTTATACCTAGTTTCTGACCATATTTTTACTTTAGACTTCTATTTGGTCCTATAACTTTACTTAAATTTGCATACACGTGATCATACTCACACTTTCATGGAATATGTTTTGAATTAATGGGAAAACATGGTTTTCAAATTTTTAAAAAGATGAATGGGAAATAGAAATGATTTAGTCCCAATTTGAATTTTGGCCATTTATTTATTGCTTATTTATGAAACCGTTGATTATAGTCCAAGTATTGTTTATGAAAGTGCTGATTAGAGTCCAGGCATTGTATATGGACCTCATAAGTCCCCATGGGTCCTGCCTTTACAAGCTACATATGTTGGAGGAGGTATATATGGTAGTTATTGGACATTGTATTTATTTAATATAATGTTGCACTCATCCTTTCTTTTTAGTATCTTCATACACTATATGTACATTATATATAATTTTTGTATCTTTCTTTTAAGTCTTAGATTATATGTTCTCTTTTACCCCATTCTTTTTATAGATTTAGGTTTTATTCGCACTTTATATTTTGTTTTCTCTGCTTAGCTCAGTAAGCCAATGATTCCTACTTAGTACTACATATTTTGGTGCTCATACAACACTTCTGTATCTTTTTCTAATATAGATCCTAATAAGTCTTCACCATTAATCTCCTACTTATTTACTACTATTTTAGAATAGATTTGAGGCGAGCTCTTAGCATCTGGATTTGATCCATTTCCCTCTTTTGGTTACTATCTTTATTTTTGTTTATTATAGACAAACATGTATATTTACACTTAATATTACCATTCCTATTTTAGTAGCTCTTGTACTAGTGACACCAGGTCGTGAGGATGGATTGTATATACATATTTTGCTCTTGCTTCCACTTTTTATGGACCTTTATTACTTGATATTATTATATAGTTTGCATGTTTTGGTATCTTTTCCTTTATTCATATCATTAGCTACTACCTCTATGTATCTGGTGAATGGGGTTCGCTTATCTAATAGAGGTTATAGTAAGTGCCATTATATATCAATTTCAGAGCTTGTTATATTATTACCAAACTATAGGTTCACCTGATCTTATTGGTACAAGAGAAAAATACCTAGTAGAGTTAAAAAAATTAGTACTCTTCATCCTATCATAGATGGGCTATGAGGTGTTCCTAGGAGAATTCTATCTTTTGAATCCTTATCATGTGCACTTATTCTTGCCAATAACTAAAATATCATTTGTTTTACTCTTCCTTAGATGGTTAGGATAAGGTTTATAGTAGGTAAGTCCACGAACTCCTAGTCGATAGTTAGAGCTCTAACTAGGGGAAATGGCAAAGGTCAACCTAATAGTCAAGGTCGGGCTCGAGCAATAACACCAACTCGAGGCTAGGCTAGAGAGTTTCACCAGAGACTGAGGTTAATTTAGAATGTTGATTAAGTACCTATCAATACAAAAATTGGTGGGTCAGGTACAAGCCCAAGCTCCACCTATATTTGAGGGCACACCGATATTTTTAGAGGCTATGGTACATTGATTAAGATTTCTAGAGAGCATGTCACAGGATGGAGGTGTTTTCCAATACTATTAGTGTGCCCAAAGACAGATATAGGTCACAGACTTTTGCTCAAGGAGTAGTGGGCGATGATGAGGGTGCAAGTGTACAATCTATAGCTGTGTCTCCTCACGTTGGGGTAGTGCCAGTGTCAGTTGTTGATTAGATTTTGACTGCTTGGTCAATGATTACTTCTCAGGAGGAGGACATTCTACGTCATTTTGTCAGGTTGGGTTCTCCTAGGTTTTTGGATGACCAAGAAAAGCAATTGGGCTCTTAGGTTTTTGGGCACCCTAGAGAAAGATGTATGTCACGACCTGATTTACGGGTCATGATAACACCTACTTTATCCCTCTAGTAGGTAACCTGAACCATAGGACGAAGCTATAAGCAATGGGATAATTTGGTGGAAAATTGCATAAATTCTAAAAATTTGCAAGTAACAACTTACAATAATAATTTAAGTGATAATAATAATAATCGGAAAGATAGATAAGATAATAATAACAATTCCACGACCTAGTTGTGTCGGTACAAGAGGCACTAGCAAAAAATAATATAAGTACTATAATAGTCGACATACATCAATTTCGAATAATGAAATACCAAGCAAAGTAGAAGAAGAAGAAAAGGGCAACTTGAGCTCCGAGAGCTCACCCTAGCTCTGACCTTTAAGCAGCATGATCGTAATGTCAATGTCAACCACTAGTTCTTAGATTTGCACCAAAAAGGTACAAAAGTATATTATGAGTACCAAATCCATGGGTACTCAATAGTTATCATCGGCTTACTGAGGTAAATCATAATATAAGTAAAATAGAGATGCAAGATAAATAAAATAAGTCAAGGTAAAAGGGAAAACCTAGAATAATGCTCCAACACTGTAAATACATAACTAAAATGGATATAATATGAAAGAAAGCATAATTAATACTAAAAGATAGGCCCCCATAAGCCAGTAAGTATGGAAAAAGTAAATAACCTAATGCGGGCATAAGCACAGGGGGTGAAATCTAAGAAAGTAAATAACTAAAATTCCATTAATTAACCATATCTCAAGCCATAACCATGAATCAATCCATACTAGAATATACCATAAATAACCTCTCGATGCCGACCTTGAATCGGATCTCAATATCATCATCATTTGCTGGAATTGAACCAAAACTCATAAATCATAAATAGCCGGAATTGAATCAGAACTAGCACAAATTCACAGGTACCAATCTAGCATAAATGTCATGCATCTAATATCTTAAACCCCAAATTAAACATTTAAATGATATAACATACTTATAAAAGTCTACAAGAAGCTAACAAGAGTTTTGACCTAAGGTAGGCTTGGGGGCCCTACTTATAATTTCTAAAAATAATTCTAAGGCAAATTTTATCCTGTAGTAGGATAAAGTTTATAATTCTTCCACTAGATGTTAAATAATCAACTTTTATACCTAAGATACAAATTCTACCTAAAATATGTACAACTACGTCGATTATGCCTAATTTAAAATTCCTGAATAGGCTAAATATTCCATATAATACAAATTATTTCTCCAAGACCTCATTTCCATTCCATATCTAGAATAATATCATCAGTATACTATGAATTATCTCAATCTATGAGGAAGGTAAACCTAGCCTACCTGGACACCGAAGAAACCCCAAAGACATTCGCTATCAGTAAATTTTCCTTTTGAGAAGCTTCCTAAAGATGTGATGCAAGTGTCATGCCATAAAGACCCTTTACAAGGAGCCAAGCTAAGGAATTTCAACAACTTCAAGCTTTATTCATGCAATTGAAAGTTTGTGAAGATGTTGTAGATTCGACTAAAGGAGGGAATGCATTGATTTGTGAAGAAAGAACTTAAAGAGTCTATATTCTACAAGGGGCTAGAATGGACTTTCCACTTTATATTCTAACACTCAAGGGGCGCCCTTTTTTCTTTAGCTCATTAAGGGTAGTTTTGTCAATTGGCATATAATAGTATAAATAGAAAATTTCTTCACTCTTTTCATTAACTTTTGAATGACATTGAACCTTACTCATAGATTGTAGTTTTAGCCTTCTAGTTCTAGTGTAGAATCTGAAATTTGGAACCTTGAATGCAATTAATTGGTTTTTCACTTGTATTGGGTTATTTGTCCAGAAAGGTGAACTTGAAGAAGTGTGAGTCCTTTGGTTCACCTAAGAAGAAGGTTTAAGCTTCTATTGGTAAGGTGTGTTTTAAGGTTTGAAAGACTTTCTTGTGCTACTCATTGGTAGGAGTAAAGGTCTTTGTAACTATCTTTATTTTTTATGCAATCTTCTTCTTCATCTCCTTTCTAGTATGTTGTTTTTTCTCTTTGTGTGGTTGTTGATTGTTGCTTCTAGTATCAATTTTGTGTGTTGATAGTCCTTTAGGGGAACAAGATGCCACACTATCAAAATCATAATCTACTCATCAATATGATAAAAATGGTACCCACATTGAATTTTTATGCTTTGGATCTAAAATTATGTAAAAATCCCATGTGGGGCCTGCTTTGTGAAAGTGCATACTCAAAACTGTCAATGCATCCCTCTATGCTCAAGGAGTATTTACCCTTAAGAATGGGTAAATTTCAAGATCAAATGGTGATATAATCAAACCACTATTATTTCTATGGATTTTTGTAAATTAAGAGAATCTAACCATGAATTCAATGAGATCTTACCAAGAGTCGAGAGAAGAAATAAGTAATTCACGCTTACGAACACTCCTAAATCACATGTTAATGTTTCTACCAATGTTCCACACATTCTAGGGTATTCACTCTTGAACTTGTGCAAAAATTCGACAAAAATCAGGCAAGAAGAATTTAAGGCTACCCGGGTGCCGCTTAAGCAGACAATAGGACGCTTAAGCAGCCACTGCTTTTGTGGTACCTGCTACCTGTATGCCCATCGCTTAAGTAGTTTTTTTCTCACTTAAGAGACCTTTAGATAAATGGTGAGGGATCCTTTTAGCGGCCCTTAGCTTCGTAAGCATGGTCACTACTTTAGAGGCCCTTCTTTAAGCGACCCAAAAGGCACTTAAGCGAAAGCGCCAGCTGGAGTCTTGGAATTTTTTTTGAGTCTCCACCAACCCCTAGAGATTCATTCGGAATCTCATATATGAAAATAAACTATGACACCCAATCAAACTCGAATCCCTAGACTCAATGGCACCGTTAAAATTTCCATTAGAGGTCGTTTCGACCAAAGGGGCTCCCACACCCATGTTCCATATTTCTTTACTTCCGACCAATAGCCCGAAATGAGTTCGAAAGCCTTGGTGATATGATTCTAACTATGAGAACGCAAATCTAACAATGGAAAACAAAAGATAAAAGACCAAATGATAAATATCAATAGATAGACATAAGAAAATATAAACAAATAGGAACTAATGAGTATATTAAACTCAAAAAGCCCCAAATAAATTATCCGAAAGAACCTAATCTCTTAAGTTGACTGCAAGGGAATCGAAACGCCCTTAAAAATACCATTTCAAAACAAGATTCAACAAATGCTTTTCCATGCTCTCAAAAACTCTCTCAAAAGTTTTCATGTTTTAATAGTTAAGAGTTAACTAAGAAAGTAAACACCTATGCATTTTATAGTCTAGGATTAAATTATTCCAATGGGCCTAAAAGTGGCCCATGTGCCAAATGAAACAAACATCCACATTAGTAGACTGCTTTGGGGGTGACGATCTACCAAGTGAGCATTCACTTGGTTGGTGGTTTCCCAATGGAGCCGTCAAGTTAAGGAAGTAACTTCCTTGGCTTGGTCTCCTCTTGAGTGGCCTCTAAGTGACAAGAAGTCTTTAACAACCATGGACTCTTCCACAAACAAGTAATCAACTTAGAATCCATAAGTTGTGGTCCATACAACTTAAGCACAAGTGTGTCAAACAAGGATACAAGTATATAAGCAACACCCCAAAGAGATAATGGCACAGTTGTCCTAGGATTCTACAGAATGAAACCATCTTTATGGATGGTGTAACCCATTGCAAACAACTCACAAAGAATGGTATCACATAAATAAAGTTCATCCAAACTGTTTTCAAGAGAAAACACACTCCTTGACTTACAAGTAGTGAAACTATGGTCAAGAAGGGAAACAAATAATGGTGAACTCTCTTGGACGTTTTCTTTACTCCCCTATTTTAAAGAGCACTCATCTTTGTTGGAAATGCCTAACATACATAACTTGGGTCTATGAAGTGAAATATAAGTCCCCAAGAAAGACTTTCCCATTAGAGGGCAGGATACCTGTAATACCCTGAGATTCTAACCAATAGTGCAACCATGACTCAAGCTCATAAGAAATAAATTATACTGTTTTGGTTGTTTTCTAATTAAGGGTGATTTGTATTAAGGCCATAAATATGTCCTAACGATTGGGTGAATCAAAACATCCCTTACCAATTAAATTCTTGAGAAGGATTTTGGCATAGTCAAATTCAAATGAGCATATCTCTCATTATACTACGAATTATTGATCTCATTACCTACCAAAATATACATAATTGAATTATCTTTTGAAAGGTACCAATTTCTCCCTAATCCGATATCAGAACAAAGAGTTATGCCTATTTTACTCCAGCATGTTAGGCTAGGAAACTGAGTGACGACATTCGTGATAAGCTGTCACGAGCGTGACGACATACCACCAATGTCGTCAGCCCTGGAAAAATTTCTGACCCCAGTGATGATATTTTGTGATAAGCCTCCACGTCCGTGACGACCTATCACTAATGTCGTCAACCTTTGGCGGAAAATCAAAATTTCACCCTTTTGTGATGACATTTCCTGACGACTTATCACCGGCTTGACGGCTTATCATGAATGTCGTCAGCTATTTTTTCAGCAACTAAGGGACGTTTTGCAAGGGTATTTTAGTCTTTTTACATCTTTTGGAAGCCTCTATAAATATGAGAAACCCCATCCAAACTCTAATTTCTCTATTTTCTCTTCCAATTCTCTAAAGAGAGTATAACTAGGGTTTCATCAAGAAATTTAACCTTCCAAAAATAATTCATAAATTCTTCAAGATTCCTTCAAGAATCAAGTTTCTCATAGTATGGGCTTCAAGAATTATTTATTACAAGTGCGGGTAGAGTCTCAAGCACTAGAATTCATCCAATTTTAAAGATTAAGGTATGTGGGGCTTTGAACAAGAGCAATTCTTTCATTCTTGTGCCTAAAACTTTGATTTCTATCATGATTTATATGATTTTGCAAGTGATTTTATACCCAAATTACTTTATCATGAGGTTATGATAATACAAATTGTTCAAGCTTTGTTATACATGATTATTTTACTATTCCTAAGTTATGACTTGATATTTAATATTGTGAATTTCATATTTCTACCATGAGTTGATATTTCAAGTGCTTTCAAGATATGTGTCAAGCTTTAAGTTTCCTTATGACAAATTGGATTATTGAGTATTGATTCATGAGATTGAGTTATTACAATGAGTCTTGATATTTCTTCAATGTTATTGCTGTTGCCATGATTTAATGAATTGATACATTTTGATATTGAGAAAGATTGATTTGATTTAAGTCGAAGTAGGAATCCACCAATTGATTATGATTTGATAAGTGAGAAAGAGATTTGATTTGGTCTTCTTAATAGACCCTTGTGATGTTTATGGTGGATTTTCTAACGCGTTATGAGCCATGCCCAATAGAATGAAGCTGATAAGGTGAAAGAGAGCGATAGAGTAAGAGGGAATAAAAGAGATAGATCAGAGCAACAGGGATTCAGTCAGTCTAGATTCCATGGAGGGAACCGCCCTCAATTTTAGAGACATCTGTTTATTCCTGCACCTTTCTCAGTTAGTTCTACCTCACCTAGAAATAGGCAGGAGCAGGGGAACATGCCTATCTCGTCCAGGTCTCAGGAAAGTATAAGTAATAGAACTCGTCCTCCTTCATATGCCAAGTGTGGTAGAGATTATTTTGGCGAGTGTTTTATTGATTAGAGGGGTTTTTTGATTGTGGTAAGTTGGGCCACCAACTTAGAGATTGTTCGTATCCTAGAAAGGGAAGTTGAGATGCTCGTCCCCAGAGTCAGGCTACCAGTGCCCCCACTCTCGTAGTTCGTCTAGTTCCTCCTTAGGGCACCTCTTCTAGTACTGCTGGTGGTTCGCACTAGAATCGCTTCTATGCTATACCACCTCGCTAGGAGCAGGAGGACTCTCCAGATGTTGTCACTGGTATGCTCCATGTCTTTCATTTTGATGTGTATGTATTGATGGACCCCAGTATGAGTTTCTCTTTTGTGACACCTCTGGTTGCTGTAAATTTTGGAATGGACCATGAACGGATTCCTGAGCCTATTTTGGTTTCTACCCCGACAGGTGAATCTGTTATTGCTATACGAGTGTATAAGAAGTGTCCTGTCACTATTTTTCATCGGATCATATGTGTTGATTTGATTGAGCTAGATATGGTTGATTTTGATGTCATTCTAGGTATAGATTGGCTTCACTTGTGCGATGTATTTATAGATTGTCGTACCCGAGTTATCAAGTTTTAGTTCCCTAACAAACCCATTTTTGAGTGGTCCAAGAGTTCTGTAACTCTGAAGAGCCATTTCATATCCCACCTTAAAGCTAGAAAGTTGGTTTCCAAGGGTTACATCTATCATCTATTTTGAGTTAAAGACCTCAAGTTCGATACTCCAACTATTCAGTTGGATAGCATTATTAATGAGTTTCCTGATGTTTTCTCAGAAGACCTCCCAGGGGTTCCACCTGATAGAGAAATAGAATTTGGGATTGATCTCCTTCTCGACATCAGCTTATTTCCATCCCTCCATACCGTATGGCTCCCACGGAACTTAAAGAGTTGAAGGTGCAACTCAAAGATCTTTTAAAAAAGGCTTTATCAAACCCAGTATTTCCCCGTGGGGTGCACCTATTCTATTTATGCAAAAAAAAGGTACATTATGTATGTGTATTGACTACCATCAATTCAACAAGGTAACTATCAAGAACAAGTACCCTCTTCTCAGAATCGGTGACTTATTTGATCAGCTACAGGATACAAGTTATTTCTCAAAGATAGACCTTAGATCTGGCTATCATCAGCTTAAAGTGAGAGAGTGTGATGTTCAAAAGACAGCCTTCTGAACCCACTATGGTCATTTTGAGTTTTTTTTCATGTCCTTTGGGTTAACTAATGATCCAACAGCCTTTATGGATCTTATGAACCGAGTATTCAAGCAATATCTTAATATGTTTGTCATTGTATTCATAGATGATATTCTTGTGTATTTTCGAAGAGAGGATGATCATGCCGACCATCTTAGAATTGTCTTGCAAACTCTTAGAGATCATCAATAATTCACTAAATTTAGCAAGTGTGAATTTTTATTAAGGTCAGTTTCTTTTTTGGATCACATTGTTTCGGCCGAAGGCATTAGAGTTGATCCCTAAAAGACAGAAGCTGTAAAGAATTAGCCTAGACCTTTCTCCCCATCGATATTAGGAGTTTCTTGGGTCTAGCTGGTAACTACCATCATTTTTTTGAGGGCTTTTCTTCTATCGCATCTTCCATGACCCGGTTGACCCAAAAGAAAGTTAAGTTCCAGTGGATAGATGCTTGTGAGAAGTGTTTTCAGGAGTTGAAGACTCGACTCACTTCATCCCCAGTGTTAGCTTTACCCGATGGTACTGATGGTCTTGTGGTGTATTGTGATACTTCCAGAGTTGGTTTGGGTTGTGTGTTGATGTAGAGGGGTAAATTTATAGCTTATGCCTCTAGACAGTTGAAACCTCATGAGAAGAATTACCCAACCCATGATCTTGAATTAGCAGCTGTAGTTTCTGCTTTGAAAATCTGGAGACATTATTTGTATGGTGTTCATGTTGATGTGTTTACTGATCACAAAATTCTAGAGTATGTGTTTACTCAGGGGGAGTTGAATCTAAGACAAAGAAAATTGTTAGAGTTACTAAAAGACTATGATATGAGTATGATATATCACCTGGGCAAGGCTAATATTGTGGCAGATGACCTTAGAAGGATGTCTATGGGTAGTGTGGCATATGTTGAGGATGATGAGAAAGAATTGGCTTGTGATGTGCATCATTTGGCTAGATTTGGTGTTAGATTGCTTGATTTTGCTGAATGGAGTATCTTAGTTCATAGTAATTCTGAGTACTCTTTGGTTTCGGAGGTAAGGGAGAAGACAGGGATCCTAGTTTGGTCAGACTGAAGAAGTCAGTTAAGGACCAGAAGGTAGAGGTTTTCTCCCAAGGGGGAGATGGTGTGTTGAGATTGCAGGGTAGATTGTGTGTTCCCAATGTTGATGATTTAAGGAAGAGAATTATGGCTGAAGCGTATAGTGTGAGATATTCTATTCATCCCGGTTCTACCAAGATGTACCGCAATTTGTGGGAAATCTATTGGTGGAACGGTATGAAGAAAGACATTACAGGATTTGTTTCAAAGTGTTTTACTTGTGAACAATTTAAGGTAGAGCACCTAAGGCCCGGTGGTGTAATGCATGATTTTAGCATTCCTACTTGGAAGTGGGAAGAAGTGAATATGGATTTTGTAATTGGTTTGCCTCTTTCTCGTCGTCATCATGATTCGATTTGGGTTATTATAGATCGGTTGACTAAATCAGCTCATTTCTTGCTAGTGCATTTGTCTTATACAGCTAAGGATTATGCTAGATTGTATATCCGTGAGTTAGTCAGATTGCATGGAGTTCCTTTGGCTATCATCTCTGATAGAGGTACTCAGTTTACTTCCCAGTTTTGGAGGTATTTTTAGAAAGTTCTCAGTACCCAAGTTTGTCTAAGTTCTATTTTCCATGCGCAAACTGATGGTCAGGCTGAGAGGACTATTCAGACTTTGGAGGACATGTTGAGGGCATGTGCGCTTGATTTCAAAGGTAGTTGGGATGAGGACTTGCCATTGATCGAATTTGTGTATAATAATAGTTTCCATACTAGTATTCAGATAGCCCAGTTTGAAAATTTGTATGGAAGATGTAGATCACCTATAGGTTGGTTTGAAGTAGGAGAACCAGCTGTGATTGGTCCTGATGCTGTGTTTGAGGCTATGGAAAAATTTAAGTTGATTCGAGAAAGATTGAAAACCACTTAAAGTTGTCAGAAGTCGTATGCGTATATGAGAAGAAAAAATCTTGAGTTTAATATTAATGATTTGGTGTACTTGAAGGTTTCACTCATGAAAGGGGTGAAGAGATTTGGGAAGAAGGGAAATCTTAGTCCCCGTCATGTTTGTCCATATAAGATTCTGAGCCGTGTTGGGAAAGTAGCATATGAGGTGGAGTTACCCGTGCAGTTGTCTAGCATTCATCCGGTATTTCATGTTTCTATGCTTAAGAAATGTATTGGTGATTCTGTCATGGTTGATTCTTCCGAAAGCTTAGATATTTAGGATAGCCTTTCATTCGAGGAGTTTCCAGTTGAGATTTTGGATTTTTAGATCCGTAGGCTAAGGAACAAAGAAGTCCCTTTGGTTAAAGTGCTTTGGCAAAATCAATCTGTTAAGAGTAATACTTGGGAAGCCGAAGCGATATGCGAGCCATGTATCCTCACCTCTTTTTTCTGAGTTCAGAAAGAGCAGAAGGTACCATTCTTTCTTAATTCCACCCTCCTTCTTATTAAAGATTCAGCTGTGTGTCTGCTTCAATTATGAATTCATGTATTTTGTATAGTATACGAAGTATAGAGTAAAGTAAGACTTTTGAGTGAGTCATTCCAGCTATATGTCCTCATTTTTCTCTTGTTCTTGGCCTATCTAGCACCAAGAGGGAGATATTGTAATACCCTGAGATTCTAACCAATAGTGGAACCATGACTCAAACTCATGAGAAATAAATTATAGAGTTTTGGTTGTTTTCTGATTAAGGGTGATGTGTATTAAGGCCTTAAAAATGCCCTAACGATTGGGTGAATAAAAACATCCCTTACCGATTAAATTCTTAAGAAGGATTTGGGCATAGTAAACTTCAAATGATAATATCTCTCTGTATACTATGAATTATTGATCTTATGACCAACCAAAAGATAGATAATTGAATTATCTTTCCAACGGTACCAATTTTGCCCAAATCTGGTATCGGAGCAATGAGTTATGCCCATTTTACTCCAGCATGTCAGGCTAGGAAACTGAGTGATGACATTCGTGGTAAGCTATCACGAGCACGATGACCTATCACCAATGTCGTCAGCCTTAGGTAGATTTCTAACCCCAGTGACAACATTTTGTGATAAGCCATCATGCTCATGATGACCTAACACCAATGTTGTCAACCTTAGGCAGAAAATCAAAATTTTACCCTTTTGTGATGACATTTTGTGACGACTTATCACCGGCTTGTAACGGATGTCGTTACCTTTTTTTTCTAGAAACTAAGGGACATTTTTCAAGGGTATTTTGGTCTTTTCCCATCTTTAGAAAGCCTCTATAAATAGGAGAAACCCCATCCAAACCCTAATTTCTCCATTTTCTCTTCCAATTCTCTAAAGAGAGTACAACTAGGGTTTCATCAAGAACTTTAACCTTCCAAAAATCATCCATAAATTCTTCAACAATCCTTCAAGAATCAAGTTCCTCATAATGTGGGCCTCAAGAATTATTTATTACAAGTGCGAATAGAGTCTCAAGCACTAGAGTTCATCCAATTTCAAAGATTAAGGTATGTGGGGTTTTGAACAAGAGCAATCCTTTCATTCTTGTGCCCAAAGCTTTGATTTCTATCATGGATTTATATGATTTTGCTAGTGGGTTTATACACAAATTACTTTATCATGAGATTATGAGAATATAAATTGTTCAAGCTTTCTAATACATGATTATTTTACTATTCCCAAGTTATGACTTGATATTTAATATTGTGAATTTCATATTTCTACCATGATTTGATATTTCAAGTGCTTTCAAGATGTGTGCCAAGCTTTAAGCTTCCTTATGACAAATTGGATTATTGAGTATATTGATTCATGATATTGAGTTATTACAATGAGTCTTGATATTTCTTCAAAGTTATTGATGTTGCCATGATTTAATAAATTGGTGCATTTTAATATTGAGAAAGATTGATTTGATTTGAGTCGAGTTAGGAATCCACCAATTGATTATGATTTGATAAATGGGAAAGAGATTTGATTTGATCTTCATGATAGACCCTTGTGATGTTTGTGGTGGATATTCTAACGCATTCTGAGCTTATGTCTGGGAGTAGTATTTAGCACCGAGCGGAAAATGTGGTATTTCCCCCAAAACTATGTGCCGCTGTAGGATTGATATTTATAATTGTGGCCCAAAGGCCGATCATGAGATTGTGATCACTAAATTTAGGTTGTACTCCCTAGAAAGATTACGACACTCCTACCAATGTGAGGCTCTCTCCTTAAGAGGGCAAAACATTGTATTCCATATAGCTCACATGGTTTATGTCGGTTATAAGAACCTCCCATGTCCATAAGAGTTGAGTTTCTTGAATTACAGAGTTACTCCAAGTCTTGAGTCTTGAGTTGAGTTGTTTATGATGATTTATGTGGTTTTTATCATATGATTTATTTACAATTAGATCATGAAAAGTATGTTTCAATCTAACTCAAGCCAAGTGAGCCATCATTGTACATATGCATATTTTTATGAAATTGATGATAATAATTACATTGTTACATGCACCCCCACATACTCAGTACATTCCAAAGTGTTGACCCACATGTTTTTCTATGGGCTACATTTTCTCGTAATGTAGATTCGGTACTCAGCCGCAGCTGCATTAGCGATATTCAGGTGCCTCTCTACGTCTCTTAGTGGTGAGTCCTCATGGTTCGAGGGCCATGTTTGTATTTTGTGATATCATTTTATTGTTATGGCTTTCAGTACTATTTGAGTCAGTTGGACGTTTGTCCCAATGTCTCCTTGATCTTGATGTATAGAGGCTTTGTCAAACTAAAGGGTTGGTATGTACATAATTTCAGTATTTTGGATTGTACAGGCTAGCTTCTTATCTTATTCCAGTATGTTCATGATATCTCATTCTATCTTATTTTAGCATGACTATTGTCAAAATGAGTTCTAGAAGTGATGAGGCTTAAAGGGTTAGCTTGAGGCCGCGTGTGGCCTTAAGCACCATGTGATGTCTCGAGATGGGATCTTTGGGCGTTACAATACCAACATCCTTAATCAAACTTCGCTGGTCTTCTTGACCAAGCATCAATTTGGGTGTATAGAAATCACCACATCTCAATAGGTCACTAGGTAAAATAGAAGAAGTAGCCAAGAACACGAGTCAAGGAATAATTCACTTTTCTCAAAGATCCCGTCTTACAATTAGACTTACCCTCTATATGACCATTGACTATTTAATAAACAAAGAGAGGGTACAGAAAAGTATCATCAAAATTAAATTCAACTAAGGTGTCCTAATCATATACTCATTATTAGATTCAATATCATGACCACGAGTATTCTCATCAATAGAAGCACACAAAGTAGAAGAAGAAATTTCCAAACAATTAACACTTTCTCTTTCAAGTGAAGAATCCTGAAGTAGACACATGCCACCACTAACATTAATTGAATCATGATTCAAGTCACCACAAGAATCAAGAAATTCATCCTCATATTTATCGAACAAGGGTAGGGTGTCTGTAATACCCCAAAGATTTCTAGAAAATTTCATCCCAAAAATGCCTAGTATTAGCTTTTAAAGTAAATGATAATTATTCCATGAGGAATTTTCAATAAGCTTTCCATCGATATATGATTCGCTTAAATCTGATAACCGGGTAAGAAGTTATGACTATTACAAGTTCCCATAGTAAAATAGCGTCATATTAGTCAGTGGCGCGCCCGCCACAATAGGAAATGGCATTTGGCAATTTTCAGTTAGTGTCCATGATTATGGCGCGTCGCACCAGCACTCAAATTCAGAGTTGTCCTTTTTTCAGTGTCTCAGTGAAATTTTCCCCGCATCACGCCAAAGTTCCAGGTCACGAAGAAAGTGGCAACGCGATAGCTCTGTGTCGCACCATCCCTCAATTTTCCAATTGTCAATTTCCAGTGACACGACTCTATAAAGCCGTGTCGTGCTAGGGGCCTATTCTGGGAAAATTTACTAAAATTAAATGACGCGTCTAGGTTAAAAAGGTAAATTTCCTACCCCTATTTAAACCCAATAACACATGATATAGCTATTCTTCACCAAAAATATACTATTTTCTTTCAAGTTCTCTCAAGAGCAAGCTAGGGTTTCAATTGGGGATTCAAATTCAAGAAGGTTTCACCTTCAATCTTTACGAAATCACGAACTAAGGTATTCATAGTGTTCATTCATGGACTCCTTTCATCCATCAAGCCAAAGAATCCCTTTTCTAAATTCAAGTTATGGATTTTATTATGAATTTCATGATTGGGATGCTTTTGTTCATGTTGATAATGAGTAATTGAATTATAATCGATGGAATGAGTGTTAAATTACATATGGGTTGATTTGTATTCTTATAGATTCATGAAACCCTAGGACTAAACCCTTGAATGAATAAATTGGAATTGAATCACAACAGTTAATTGTTGTATGAAGTTGTTTACACATTCTATACCTACTGTGTTTGGTTGAATGCCTAGATGAAGGGAAAGTGTCTAATTAGCATGATATCATTAAATCCCCATGTACGTACAAGCTTATGACGATCATATGTTTGATGAAATGCTTCAGTAAATGTATTACGATGATGATTTTATGTATTCAAGTAAGTGATGCTTTGTCAATTTCCTTCAATCGAGTCTTGGGGCTACTTGTAACCGAAAATAGGTTGTGTACCTAGAGCCATGTCATGTTTTCACGATACTCTCAGTCAATCTATGAATCCTTAGACTTCAGATATTCTTATGACTTAGGAAAAATCTCCACGATCTCATGACTTAGTCAGTTGTCAGATATCAGTAGTATTTCATCAGTCAATGGAACTTAGTAACTTAGCTATATTCAGTTAAGTAAATCATGTTCAGTGTCTATTCAGATGGGATAAGGAATTAGCACTGAGTGAATCCATGGATGGGGACACACACTATCAGATGAGGGTATGATCCTTAGAAGTCATCCTTGCATTCCAGAGCTATATAGCCAGCATAGGTTGAGATATCAACACTGTATAATGAGGGTTAATGAGGTGGATAAGCACTGTCAGATAAGGGTCCCACCGTTCTTTTTTGGGGACACTATCAGATAAGGGTCGCCCACAGCTTGTCCTTACCAGTAGTGTAGTATTGACACCTTTCCAATTGGGGTTACAGATTGGACCCCAACTCATCCATAATGGCGTATCAGGGGCATGTCGGTTAAATACTACCTCTCACAGTTTCAGTACCAGTCTCAATAAAAGAACTCAGATAGTTCTTCAGATTTAAGATTATTAGATCAGTCAACTTAGATATGTAAGAAACTCAGATAGTCCCATCAGATTCAGTCATAGTCACCTATGTTATCAATTATATTCAGATAAAACTATTTATTTTATCAGTTATATCAGTTATTAGTATGTTATGTCATCAGTATTCAAATTCAGTAACGATGATATCACAGTGTCAGTTACAGTTACGTATTTATGTATGCATTCTCATATTCATGTTAGACAGTCAGTTAGCATTATTCATGCATGATAACCCTTGCATTAGCCTACCTCACATGTATACTCAGTACATTCCATTGTACTGATACATTTGCGCTATGGTTCTTTCTTTTTATGTTACACCATAGGTTTAGAGACACAAGTTCTAGATCAGCAGTAAATTCTAGTCTCAGTTGTAAGAATAGAAGTGAGTCCTCATCCTTCGAGGACATGATTATTTCTCCACTATTTCATTGATTAGTTATTATTTGGAGTTAGTTGGGGACATATCCCATCAACTCCTTATTCAGATTATTTAGACAGTAGAGGCTTTTAGACTAGATGCAGATTATTATGTTTCATACTTCCGTGTTTACAGTTTTATTTTGGGTATTGTATTACACCACAGATGTTATCTCATCTATGTTACGTTCAGTATTGAACCTTATGTCCTTTTAGTGCATGTTTCTATATTATTCAGTATTTTGTACAGTATACAGGTACAGATATCATTCATGGGTTAGCTTGTGGTCCTTCGGGGTCATAAGCACCGTGTAGCATTTTGGTTCAGAAAATTAGGGTGTTACAAACTTGGTATCAAAGCCTACGGTTTAATAGAGTCCTAGTAAGTCTGAAAGCCGCATCTGGTAGAGTCTTGTACATGGGTATGTTGCGCGCCACATTTATGTACAAGAGGCTATGAGATGTTTTGGAATAGTTTTCCTTCTTTCAGTATTCATGTCGTTCTAGTGAGCATAATCACAAGTCAATCTCTCAGTCTAATTTGCTTCTTCTCTTTATTTCAAAATATGCCTCCTAAGAGAAGAAATCAGTCTGTCCCTCAGCTCGAAGAACCTTTGGGCAATCATGTTTCTCATTCAGAGTTCAGGACCGTATTTACCACTCTTGCTCAGTCAGTAGCTGCCCATAATGAGCGACCAACTTTTATTCCGGCCAACCCGGTGGCCAACTCAGCTGCAGCTAGGATTTGGGACTTCACCCGAATGAATCCTCCGTCCTTCCACGGGTCTAAAGTAGATGAAGACCCTTAGGAATTCATTGATCAAGTTTAGAAAATGACAGACATCATAGGGGTGACTACTGTTGAGAGTGCTGAGTTACCCGCAAACCAGTTGCAGGATATGGCTCATAATTGGTTCAAACAATAGAAGTTAGAAAGGTCAGATGATGCAGGTCCTATAGAGTGGGAGGAGTTTTTCACTTCATTCTTAGACAGATTCTTTCCCTAAGAGCTTAGAGGGGCTAAGGTCCTAGAAATTATCAACCTTAGGGGAAATATGATGGTGAAAGAGTATTCTATAAAGGTTACTTAATTAGCTAGATATTCCCCTCATGTGGTTACAGACGGCAGAGCCAAGATGAATAAGTTTGCTTTAGGGGTAAATGATAGCATGATTAATGAGTGCAGATCCGCCATGCTAAATAGTGACATAACTTTAGCCAGACTTATAAACTATGTTCAGCAGATAGAGGAGCAGAAGATTAAGCAGACGAAAAAGTAGAATAAGAAAGCTAGGACAGGTAGCTTCAATTTTAGTCAACCTAAATCAGAAGGAGGAAACCGTTCTAAGTTTTATCCTAAGTCATCAGTTCCAGCTCCTTCTTCAGCCAGTGATCCAACTTCTAAGTTCAGAGATAGAGTGCCAGGCTCTAAGTATCAGGGCAGTGTCAGCAATGCCTAAACTAATCCCCTTTGTCAGACTTTTGGTAAGAACCACAAGGGTGCTTGCAGAGCTGGCAGCGATATCTATTTCGGTTATGGCAAGCCAGGCCACAGAGTTAGAGACTGCCCTCAATCAGGTTATCAGAGTCATCTCTGCTCCTCAGCTCAGTTCGATCGCCCGAATCAGCAGGTGCTACCACTAGTGCTACTAGCGAGCAACGTCTAAATAGACTATATGCTCTTCAGACCCAAAAAATTAGGAAAATTCTCTTGATGTAGTTACTGGTACATTACAGATCTTGCATGTGCATGTTTACGCTTTGCTAGATCCAGGAGCTTCTTTGTCTTTTGTTACTCACTATATAGCAATTAATTTGGGAATCAGTCCCAAAATTCTAGTAGATCCCTTCTCAGTCTCTAGCCCAGTGGGCAAAACCATCATAGCTCGACGGGTGTACAAGAACTGCCGGATTATGCTATTTTAGAAAGTCACTTCAGCAGACTTAGTCGAATTAGAGATGACTGATTTTGATGTCATTCTCGGCATGGATTGGCTTCATTCCTGCTATGCCACACTCAACTGCAAAAACAGAATAGTCCATTTTCAGTTTCCAAATGAACCTATCCTTCAGTGGAAGGGTTGTGTATTCGCTTTAAGAGGTCAGCTTGTTTCCTATCTTCGGGCAAGGAAAATGATATCTAAAAGATGTGTCTATCATTTTTTTTAAGTTAAGGACACTAGTTCCAAAACTCTCAGCCTTGAATTAGTCCTAGTAGTGAATGAATATTCAGATGTATTTCCTGAAGATCTTCCAAGAATTCCTCCCGAAAGGAAAATAGACTTCGGCATTGATCTTCTTCTAGATACTCAGCCTATCTCTATTTCTCCATACAAAGTGGCACCAGCAGAACTCAGAGAATTTGAAAGAACAGTTGAAGGATATATTAGTTAAGAGATTCATCAAACCCAATATTTCCTCGTGGGGTGCACCAGTCTTATTCGTGTGCAAGAAAGACAATTCTCTCAGAATGTGTATTGATTACCGTCAACTTAATAAGGTCACAGTCAAGAACAAGTATCCTCTTCCCAGAATCGATGACTTGTTTGATCAACTTCAGGGTGCCAATTATTTCTCTAAGATAGACCTCAGATCCGGCTATCATCAGCTCAGAGTTATAGAATGTGACATTCCAAAAATAACTTTTCGTACTCAGTATGGTCATTTCAAATTCTTAGTTATGTTCTTTGGTATTACCAATGCCCCAGCAACTTTTATGGACTCAATTAACTGTGTATTCAAGCAGTACTTGGACATTTTTAGCATAGTTTTCATAGATGATATTCTGGTCTATTCCCTCAGTGAGCGAGATCATGCAGACCATCTCAAAATAGTACTTCAGACTCTCAAAGATCATCAGCTATTCGCTAAATTCAGTAAGTCTAAATTTTGTCTAGGGTCAGTAGCATTCCTTGGTCATATTATTTTCTGTGATGGCATTAGAGTGGATCCTCAAAAGATGAAAGCAGTAAAAAACTGGCCTCACCCTATCCCTCCATCATATATTAGTAGTTTCTTGGGTTTGGCCGGCTATTACAGATAGTTGGTTGAGGGATTTTCTTCTATTGCATCCCCTATGTCCAGATTGACTCAGAAGAAAGACAACTTTCAGTGGTCAGATCCTTACGATAAGAGTTTTCAGGAGTTGAAGACTTGACTCACCTCAGCTCCAGTATTTGCTCTTCCAAATAGTCCAAATAGTTTCATAGTGTATTGTGATGCATCCAGAGTAGGTTTGGGTTGTGTCCTTATGCAGCATGGTAAGGTTATATCCTATGCCTCCAGATAGCTTAAACCCCATGAGAGGAATTATCCTACTCATGATCTTGAGTTAGCAGCCGTAGTCTTTACCTTGAAGATTTAGAGGCATTATCTCTATGGAGTTCATGTAGATGTCTTCACAGATCACAAGAGTCTTCAGTATGTTTTTTCTCAAAAAGATCTCAATCTTCATTAGAGAAGGTGGTTAGAGCTCTTGAAAGACTATGACATGAGTGTCATCAATCATCTGGGCAAGGCCAACGTAGTGGCCAACGCTCTCAGTAGGCTATCCATGGGTAGTATTTCTCATGTGGAGGATAGTAAGAAGAAGTTATTTTAAGAAGTCCATCAGCTTGCCAGACTAGGCGTTCACTTAGTCGATTCTTCAGTGGGTGGTGCATGTGTTCAGAGTAATTTAGAATCATCTCTAGTTTCTGAGGTGAAAGAAAAGTAAGATAGAGATCCCAGCCTTGTCAATTTGAAAGAGTCAGTTCAGGATCCGAAAGTAGTGGTTTTCTCCCATGGGGGAGATGGTGTTTTGCGTTGTCAGGGAAGTCTCTGTGTTCCAGGTATAGATGACTTAAGGCAGTGAATTCTCACAAAAGCGCATGGTGCATGCTACTCTATTCATCCAAGGGCCATAAAGATGTACCGCAACTTGCGGGAAATCTATTGGTAAAGTGGGATGAAGAGAGACATTATAGAGTTTGTGGTTAAGTGCTCTATATGTCAGCAAGTTAAGATAGTGAAGCAGAAGCCTAGTGGGTCTATGTAGGATTTCAGTATTCCTATTTGGAAGTAGGAAGTTGTGAACATGGACTTCATGATGGGTTTGCCTCAAACTCGTATCAGCATGATTCAGTTTGGGTCATTATAGACAGAATGATCAAATTAGCTTATTTCCTTCCATTTCATACCTCTTATTCAGCTGAAGATTATGCCAAACTCTATATTAAGGATTTGGTAAGTTTGCACGGTGTTTTTGTTGTCCATTATCTCAGACAGAGGTACCCAGTTCACCTCTTATTTTTGGAAAGCATTCCAAAAGTCTCTCGGTACCCAAGTTTATCTCAGTGTAACCTTCCATTCTTAGTTAGATGGTCAAGCAGAAAGGACAATTCAAACTTTGCTAAGGGCATGTGCAATTGATTTCAAGGAAAGTTGGGATGACCACTTCCCTTTGATTGAGTTTGCAGACAAAAACAACTATCATTCCAGTATTCAGATGGCTCCATTCGAAGCTCTCTATGGTAGGAGATGTATATCTCTAATTGGTTGGTTCGAAGTTAGTAAGGCCTCAGTCATAGGTCCTAACTTTGTATTCGATGCCTTAGAAAAATTTCAGTTAATCAGAGAAAGACTTCGGACTGCTCAGAGCCGACAGAAGTCTTATGCAGATATTTATAGAAAAGATCTCAAGTTTGAGGTTTGTGATCATGTCTATCTAAAGATTTCTCCCATGAAGGGAGTAAAGAGATTCAACAATAAGGAAAATCTCAGTCCTCGATATGTCGGTCCCTTCAAGATTCTCAGTTGTTTTGATAAGGTAGCTTATGAGCTCAAATTGCCTTCAGATCTAGCCTCAGTTCATCAAGTCTTCTATGTCTCTTTGCTTAAGGAGTTCATAGGTGACCCACCAGTCGTAGTCCCTATTCAGAGCATTGATTTTCAGAACAGTCTCTCTTATGAAGAGATTCCATTCGAAATCTTAGACTATCAGACTCGTAGATTGAGGAACAAAGAAATCCCTCTAGTTAAAGTTCTTTGGCAAAATCAGTTCGTTGAGGGAGATACTTGGGAAGCAGAAGTAGACATGCATATCAAGTATCCTCACCTCTCTCCACCAACTCAGATCAAGCTCAAGGTAATAGTTTTCCTTAAGCTTACTCAGTTTCATGATCAATGTTCATCACGAACTTGGTATTCAGTTTCATGTTTATGTTCCCAGTATAAAGTTGGTATCAAGTACCATTGCATATTCAGTCATGCATTCATTTATCAGATCAGTTATATAATTATGCATCAGAAATGCATTCCCATTGTGAGAAACTTAGTTCCTCGGAACATTCAGTCATGCATTCATGAATTAGTTACACATGCATCAGATATGCATGTTTAGTATGTTATATCATGTTCCAGTTATTCATGTTTAGTTCATGTTCATCTTATTGTTTCCCCTCTCACTCAGTCTCATTCGAGGACGAATGTTTTCAAGGGGGAGATATTATAATACCCAAAAGATTTCTAGAAAATTTCATCCCAAGAATGCCTAGTATTAGCTTCTACAGTGAATTATAATTATTCCATAAGGAATTTTCAATATTTTTACTTTTTGTCATGTAGAAAATGTAATAAGCTTTCCATCAATATATGATTCGCTTAAATCTGATAATTAGGTAAGAAGTTATGACTATTTCAAGTTCCCGTCATAAAATAGCACCATATTAGTTAGTGGTGTGCCATGCCACAAGAGGAAATAACATTTGGAAATTTCGAGTAGGTGTCCATGATTATGGCACATCGTGCCAATACTCAAATTCAGAATTTTCTTTATCCAGTGTCTCAACGCGATTTCCCCCGCATCGCGCCAAAGATCTAGGTTATGAAGAAATGGGCAACATGATGGCTCCGTATCGAGTTATCCCTCAATTTCCCAATTGTCATTTTCCAGTGACACGACGTAATAATGTGGCGTCGCGCCAGGGGCTCAGTTCAGAAAATTTTTACTGAAATTAAATAACGCATCCAGGGTAAAAAGGGTTAATTTCCTACCCCTATTTAAACCCAATAATAGGTGATTTAGCTATTCGTCACCCAAAAGATACTATTTTCTCTCAAGTTTCTCTCAAGACCAAGATAGGGTTTCAATTGGGGATTCAAATTCAAGAAGGTTTCGCCATCTTCACAAAATCACGAACTAAGGTATGCATAGTGTTCATTCATGGACTCCTTTTGTCCATCAAGACCAAGAACCTCTTTTCTAAATTCAGTTATTGATTTTCTTATGAATTTCATGATTGGGCTGCTTTTGTTCATGTTGATAATGAGTAATTGAATTGTAATCCATGAATGAGTGTTAAATTCCATATGGGTTGATTTGTATCGGTATAGATTCATAAAACCCTAGGACTAAACCCTTTAATGATTAAATTAGAATTAAACCACGACAGTTAATTGTTGTATGATGTTGTTTACATATTATGTGCCTACTATGTGTTTGGTTGAATGCCTAGATGAAGGGAAAGTGTATAATTAGCATGATATCATGAAATCTCCATGTATGTACAAGCTTATGCCTATCATATGTTTGATGAAATGCTTCAGTAAATGTATTATGATGATTATTATTATGTATTCAAGTAAGTCATGCATTGTCAATTTCCTTCCATTGAGTCCTGGGGTACTTGTACCCAAAACATTAGTTGTGTACCTAGAGCCATGTCATGTTTTCACGATACTCTCAGTCAAGCTATGAACCTTAGACTTTAGATAGTCTAATGACTCAGAAAAAATCTCCATGATCTCATGACTCAGTCAGTTGTTAGATATCAGTAGTATTCTATTAGTTAAAAGAACTTAGTAACTCAGCTCATGTTCAGTTTAGTAAATCTGTTCAGTGTCCATTCAAATGGGAGTAGGAATTAGCACCGAGTGAACCCAAGGATGGGGACACACACTATCAGATGAAGGTGTGATCCTTAGAAGTCATATTTGTATTCCAGAACTATGTTGCCAGCATAGGTTGAAACATCAACACTATCCGGTGAGGGTTGATGAGGTGGCTAAGCACTATCAGATAAGGGCCCTACCATTCTCTTTTGGGGACACTATCAAATAAGGGTCGCCCATAGCTTGTCCTTACCAGTGGTGCGGTATTTACACCCTTCTAATTGGGGTTACAGATTAAACCTCAACTAAGCCATAATGGCGTATCAGGGGCATGTCAGTTAAATACTACCTCCCACAGTTTTAGTACCATTCTCATTAAAAGAACTCAAATAGTTCTTCAGATTTATGACTGTCAGATACAGTCAACTCTAATATAGTAAGGAACTTAGATAGTTCCATCAGATTTAGGATTGTCAGATACAGTTACCCATGTTATCAGTTACATTCAGATACAACTATTTTTCCTATCAGTTATATTAGTTATTAGTATTCATGTCATCAGCATTTAGATTCAATAATCATGATATCACAATGTCAGTTACAGTTACGTATTTATGTATGCATTCTCGCATTCATGTTAGATAGTCAGTCGGATTATTCATGCATGATAACCCTTGCATTAGCCTACCTCACATGTATTCTCAGTACATTCCATTATACTGACACATTTGCGCTATAGTGCTTTCATTTTATGTTACACCATTAGTTCAGAGACACGAGTTCCAGATCAGTAGTAGATTCCAGTCTTAGCAGTTAGAATAGAAGTGAATCCTCATCCTTTGAGGACATGATTATTTCTCCACTATTTCATTGATTAGTTATTAGTTGGGGACATGTCCTACCAACTTCTTATTCAAATTATTCAGAAAGTAGAGGCTTTCAGACTAGATACAGACTATTATATTTTAGACTTTAGTGTTTACAGTTTTGTTTTGAGTATTATATTACCCCGCAGATGTTATGTCATAAATGTTATGTTCAGTATAGAACCTTATGGCCTTTCAGTGCATGTTTCTGCATTATTCAGTATTTTATGCTGTATACAGGTACAAATATCAGTCATGGGTTAGCTTGTGGTTCTTTGAGGTCATGAGCACTGTGTAGTGTTCCAATTCATCAAATCGGGGTGTTACAGTGTTATACAAAGGATCATAAGCAATATTGTTTTCATAAGAACAATCACTAGTTGGGTTTCTCAAGAAATCAAGTAAGTCAAAGTTATCATCACCTAATTAATCATTCTTGCTCAAAAGCATGAGATCACTATCATGAATTAGATAGTTAGCATAATTTTTACTTAATCCTATATTCTTAATGGATTTCAAGAAATAGTATAACATGTGAATCTTAAGCATACCATCTTTCCATTTAATCACATCGCAGTGCACATCACAAGGTTTTATGCAAGGTGTGATCTCTCTATTTTAACAAAAGACGTCTTTCTTTAAGAGAGGATCTGTAGTCATGGTAAGAATTTAAAGAATGCAAGTTCGCACTCAAAAAAATACATGTCATTCTTCACAACATCTTTATTCACATTTAATCTATGAGCAAAACTAATAATAGGATCTTCTTCACATTATATGGTCAAAGAATAATTTCCATTCACATGATCAACTCAATCAACATCATTATTAACTTAAGACTCATCAAGAATACCACACACATGCTCAAGTAGTGGATTAAATTCAAAATTAAGTTGATCAATACACATTCCTTTACTAGTAGTTGGCAATTCACATGCAAACCTAGACTCACCTTGGTTTTCATAAGGGTCAACTAGTGTGTGAATACTCTCATCACTTGGAAATGGGACCTCATTTAAGTCACAAGTGCTAGCACTAAGTGGACACAAATCAATATTACTAGAAGAATCAATTTGATCATCTATAGGATAAACTAGTGCTTACATATTAATAACAAAAAGTCGATCATCATGCAACTTAGTAATACCAAGAGTATCATAAAGGAAAGACTCGGCCAATTCCACATCATATAAGCCACCAAATACATTAACTTGTCTACTAGCCACATCATGACATTCTAGTGTAGAGAAGTGTGAGAGAGAGAATTTTTACCTTGGAGCTCAAAATAAGTATGGTCTTCATATTGGTGTTCAACATGGGAACTCATTTGCTCCTTTAGTAAGCTCTTATCTCAAGGAATTTTTTTCAAGTCTACTCCGTTGAGTCATCTCTTTATCACTCTTCCCAAAGTTGTAATTCTTAACCAAGAACTCCATTAGATCATCAAGCATATATTCATAAGGATCTTCTTGGATCCTCCTTTAGAAGTATATATTCTTGAACCTATACAAAAGGAGGGTTGATAGTAGGTAAAATGCCAGTATAATTGTTAGTGGGTAACAAAGGATTTGTGTTGACAAGTCCCATAATTAAGTGTTCCTTTTCCACACCGTTTAAGTAACCATTAGGCTCATAAATCTTTGTCAACTCTTTTTATCTTTGAGTCATGTCTTTGTTTCCTTGTTCAAGGGATAGTTCCCTTTTCCTCTTCTCAACTTCCTTCTTCTTCATTACTTCTTGAAATCCTTTCCTGATCTCATATTCCCTACTCACTTGCTCATCATCCCCTTCCAAGTTCACCAAGTGGGGTTATGAGTTGGGGTACCTTGAATTTTTTCAGTGGAATATAAGGACTCCTCTATACTTGTCATTTTACCTACTATGTTTGATAGGTTACCTTTAATGAAAGTTATATAATCTTCCATGAAAGTTAGATCACCTTCTATATTTTTTCACATATTTAGTGTAGGTTCTCAATCCCTTCCCATAAAGCTTTCATCGTGTTTTTTTGCATGAGGTTTTGATTACCCTGTTCTATATACATTATACGTAGAAATTAAACTCTCAACAAATACAAAACTTTAGCATTAGCAAAATAAAAGCTCACAATTACTCATATTTACACACCTTTGATTGCCTCACAATTGGATAGTCTAGTGATGAAAGTTCTTTATACTTCAATGGTTCATATGGTGTCAATTACAACTTATGGCCAGAATGGATTTTTGTATGAAAGTCTCAAATAAAATATGTACTAACTTGAATCAAGAAACTATTATAAATTAAAGCTAGAAAAGCTCACAAAAATAGGATGAAGAAAGAAATAGACTCAAGAACTATTTACAACTAAGTAGGTTGATTACTAGTTGTTCATTAGTGTTTAAAATAAAAAAAAGATGAATAAGAATCAAGAAATGAATTTTGGAATCTAAAAATGAGCTTACAAGACTTGTTCCAACTTGATTACTTAGTTGGTGATCCACTTAACTTATGGGATTAGGCTATAAATTTGTCTTAAAACTTTGTGAAAAGAGGTGTAATTCTGCATCAAGGTGATGATTGGTACGGTTGGTCGTCACCCTTGGGACTGGTCATCCTTATGGCTGTCGTAACTTTCTAAAATAGGGGTTGTACTTATGCTTGGCCACGGATAGCTTGGCTAATTGTCCAAAGCTTAACTGGTCATCATGTTTTCTATCAAATCCAAATAATGAATTTTTCTCACCCTCAACTTGCAATTAATGGTGGGACGGGTTGCCACTATCTCCGTGATCCATCCTTGGACCCGTTACTTGATTCTAGAACTTTTTCTAGACTTATCCTTGAGATTTATTTTATAATGATTCAACAAAAAGATGGAGAATCACCAATGCACTCGTCTAACAAATCCACTTGTGGTCTAGAAACAATTTTGTGTGAAAGAGTGGTGTGAAGGATTGTCAAGTTATTGGAGAATCACAAAAGAAGTTGTCAAGACTATGGTTCAAATTATAGTGTTGTTCAAGCTTATTTGGAAGAAATTTCAATGGCTTGGAGGTTCGTCAAAGGAATTGTTCAATTAAATAACCTTTGAAGTTCTTGTGGTCCCCCCTATGTACTTCTATTTTTGTTCTTTCCTCTTTTGGAATATTCCCCTTTGTACCAACCCTTATCTTTTCTCCTTTAGGAATAGTAATATTCCATGGCATAAATAAGTAAAACACCTTTTTCTTTCATCCTTTTTGGATTAAACATACCTTTTTGAAAGTTCTTCTTCAACAAGATAAAAAGATTATGCAGAACATAAGAACATTCAAAATTTGACAGTCAAGTAAATGACCTCAGAATTTGATGAAAAGAAAAACCCAAGCTCACTTTGAACTCCTGAACATATCCCAAGCAATTTCATGCCCAAAATTTCACTCATAATATTCTGATTTGAGAACTCACTTTAATCTTTCTTCAGCTAAGCTCCAACAATTGTAGATCACTCAAATCTCATTAGAATAAGATCAACTCATATATTTTGACTCTATTAGTACATGGAACAAGAATCCAGTACAAAGGGTGTGTATGGTATAAAGGAAAATATTTTTTATGGAAAATATTTTCCTAGAAAATGTTTTCTTGGAAAACAAGTTGGTTTCTTACTTATCTTCTTATGTTTGGTAGGTGAATGGAAAATATTCTTTGAAAAATGTTTTCTAGTGTTTGGTTGTGAATGTAAAATATTTTTTAGAAAATATATTTTAGTGTTTATCTACAGAGTAAAAATACATTTTAGAAAAATAATCTTTACACTAAAAAATACTTTTTTAGGATGTGTTCGATATGGAGGAAAAATATTTTCTAAAAAAATAAGTTGTTTTTTACGTATATTCTTGTGTTTGTTATGTAAATTGGTAATTACATATTTTCTAAAAGTATTTGTATATATTTAACAGAAAATAATGAGAACGAATAGGATAATAAGGGTAGGATGAGAAAAAAGTTTTGAATTTATTTTAAAAAAATAAATTTAAAAAATTATTTTTTGTAGGGAAGGGTTGGTAAGTGGGGTTGAGGTTGTCAAAATAGGTAGTAAGGGTGGGGATAAGAAAATTATTTGAGTTTTTTAAAATAAATTATTTTTTAGGGGGTGTGGGGTGTGGGGTGTGGGGTGGGGTACGGATAGTAGTGGGTGGGGGCCGAGGTAGGTAAGGGTGGGGTAAGAAAAAGATTAATTATTTTTGAAGGGGGGAGGTTAGTAGGGGTGAGGTTAAGGGAGTAGGGGTTTGAGTTTTGGGTTAGGGGATAAGGTAAGAAAAAAAATTTGGAATAGTTTTTTTAAATAGGGGTGGTACGAGTTGGGGACCGAGGTAGGGGAGTGAGGTAGGGTATGAAAAATTTAAATTTTTTCAAAAATTAAATTTTAAATTTTTTTTTGAAGGGACAAAGGGGGTTTGTAGGGGGTGGGGATCGGGTAGGGTAGGGGTAAGAAAAATTCTTTTTGGTTGGGGTGGTAGGAGGTGGGGTGGGGGTAGGGGTTGGGAGTCGGAGCAGGGGTGGGTGATTATGAGAATTGTATGAATATTTTAACTTAAGAGTGAGGTTGAAAGAGAGTTTTGGAAAATGTTTTCCTTACTTTTTGAAGGGAAGTCGTTTTCCTAAGAGTTGAGGAAAACAAGTTGATTTGGAAAAAAAATTCCAAAACCTTTAAGTAAACCAAACATGATGTTTTCCTTCATTACAAACACACCTTAAAAACATAAGAAGACTCAAAAATGAAAAACTCAAATTACTAAAGACTCAAAAATGTCAACGGTAACTTTTTTTGATTGATTTTTAAGATAAGAAATCCAAGAATAGAATTGTTGGAATGATGCTAAGCTTTGCTCTGATAAGAAATGATACAATTCCAACTACGAGAATGTGAATATAACTATGGAAAATCCTAGATAAAAGATAGATTGATAAAGATAGATATATACATACACAAGAAGATAGAAGGAAATAGGAACTAATGAGTATATTAGACTCAAAATTCCCCAAATCAATTATCCAAAAGCACCTAGTCTCGTGCATTGACCGTAAGGGAATTGAAATGCTCTTACAAACACCGTTTCTATACAAGATGCAACATAAGCTTTTCCAAGATCTCAAATACTTTATAAAGAGTTTTCATGCTTTCATAATCAAAATCTAACTAAGGAAGTAAAGACCTATGCTAATCTATTGATAGTCTAGGGTTAAATTAGTATAATGGGCCCAAAATTGGCCCATGAGCGAAATGAAACAAACATCCACATTAATGGACTATTTTTGGGGTGAAAACGCACTAAGTGAACCGTCATTTGCTTGGTGGTCAGCCAATGGAGCTGTCATGTTGAGGCAGTAGCTTTGTTTGCTTGGTTTCCCCTTGAATGGCCACCAAGTGAGTCATCAAAGCCTTGGTAGTCCATCGCATAACCTGCCAAACAAAATCAGTAGTCATTTGGCCCCTTCCAAGTGATATCCATGCTCCAAGCTATCAACCACACTTAGAATCTCTCTAGTGTATGCTCAAAAGTGCCTCTCCAAGCATGTTCTTATGCTCTTAAGTTGATCCTGTCTTGGACGTCCATGTGTTGGCGTTAAATTACATGCTCAAAAGTGTTGATGCAAATTTGAATTGTATTATATGGGACCCAAACCAAAGGTTTATGTAGCCCAAAATTGATGTTACAGAGTTTTTGGAATTGTTAGAATGGGAATACAAGGTCATTTGACTAAAGTTTTTCCTGATAGCCAATTCTAATTAGAGAAGAGTTCAAAATAGGTAATTGGCTCTAAAAACTAAACGAACTGCCTAGTACTTGAACTATCAACTCCAGCAAGTCTTAAATTACTTGGGGCAACTATTAAAAAGATTTAAATGGCAAAAAGTAGTAGAATTGCAAAAAAATAACCTAGAGGATCATTACAACTTATGAGATTTTAATAAGTTTCCAGGAGAGGTTGCATAACCTCAGGCTTCTGGAGTTTCATGGAGTTGATTACGCTGTATTTTAGATGGATAGGTTGGTTAAATAGTAGTAGAGAGCTTATGTTGAACGTAAACTAGTTTGGTCCCATCCAATGATTTGGGTGTAGTTCTCTGAGTCTTTCTTAGAGAAGTATTTTACCTATAACATAAGACAGAGATTGAAAGATGAGTTTACAAATATCTAACAAAGTATGATGTTAGTGTCAGAATATGAGTCAAGATTTCTTAAATTAGACAAACACGATACTATTATTATGCTGATTGAGCACGAGTAGGTACATAGATTTATCAGAGATTTGTGGTTGTAGCATTATTTAGCTAATGATCATATGGTGTCTTATGGATGTACATTTTTGGAGTTGTGGATATATGCATACCATTTAGGGGATATAATATGAGGCCTAAGAAGGTAGTGATAAGAGGTCTCATCATCATGGTAAATCTAATGGTTATTAGTTAAGGGGTAGTAATTTTCCTAATTGAGGGTATCAACCCCAACATTTTCAAGCAAAGTAGGCACGTCAGGTCACTTCAGTTTACAAATAGGGGTCAATAAGCTATAGTGGTCATAATTATCAGAGTTTTCCTTTCACTTCATGAGGTTCTTTTTTTGGGTCTTTGGGATATGGTGACCATTCTTGTTTAGATGGGCCTTCTCACAAGGGTGGGGTCAACAAAGGTTTTTATAATTGTAATAAGCTATGACACTTTTTTGGAGAGCACCCAAACTCATGCTTTATAGATAGTCAAGTTAGTTAGCTTAGGCCCTTTGGGCTCTATTGCCACTAGTTAGAAAGTGTGGAAAAAGTGGAAGGGTGGTTCAATAGTGCTTGAGGTAGTATCAGTCAGGTAGAGTGGGTGGATATAAAGGTTCCTAGTTTATTGGTAGGCATGGAAATTTATATTCATTTTCAAGTAGGATAGAGGTTGAGGCTTTATTGCCATCATTATAGGTGTAATTTCATTTCTTTTATCAAGCAACTTATGTGTTATTTGATTTGGGTTCTACATATTCATATGTGTATGCCTACTTTGCTACTTGTTTGGGTTTGTCTTGTGAGCCTTTAATGCATATAACAACTCCTATTGGTGATTCTATATTATTGTATCATGTTTATAAGTACTTTGTAAGAACTATTTGAGAGTACAAAACTTTGGTAGGCCCGGTTATCTTAGATATGGTTAATTTCAATGCAATTTTGGGCATGTACTAGTTATTCCCATATCATGTAGTCTTCAATTTTGTTGCCAAGATTGTTGCCATAGCCATGTCTGTTATCCCTTCAGTTATATTCCAAGGCATCGATAGTCATGTAATAGAAGGCATTATCTATTCAGGCAAGGCAATTATTAATAAAGTGGTGCATACATTATTTTGCTATTGTTCATGACACTAGCACTAATACTTCTTTACTTTTTAGTTAATACCTTTGTTTTATGGTTTTTTTTTATGTATTTCCAACTGATTTACTTGGTCTACTTCCTAAGCATGATATTGAATTCTCTCTTAATAAAGAGTTGGGAACCCAACTATTCTATTCCACCACAACATTTGGCTCTAATAGAGTCGAAGGAGCTTAAGTAAAAGCTACAAGACCTTATGAGTAGAGGGTTTATTTGGCCTAATATTTTTCTGTAGGGTGATCCTTTGCTATTTTGTGAAGATGAAAAATAGTTTTATGCATAGGTGTATTAGTGATAAGCAACTAAACAAGGTAACTATTAAGAACAAGTATCTAATATTTCATACTGATGATTTTTTGAACAACTTTAGGGTGCAGACATGTTTTCTAAGAATGATTTGAGATCTTGCTACCATTAGTTAAGGATCAGGGCGAGGACATGCCTAACACTATATTTAAATCTTATTATGGTCAATACAAGTTCTTAGTCATTGTATTTGGTTTGACAATGCCCTAGCAACATTTATAGATTTGATGAACCCTATGTTCAGGCCTTATTTGTAATTCTTCATAATAGTATTCATTTATGGCATTCTATAGTACTCGAGGAGTACGGAGCAACATGAGTAAAATTTGAGGATTGTGCTCTTGACATTACAGGATAAGTCATTATATACCAAGTTCTCTAAGTTTGAGTTTTTTCTCCATTCAATGGCATTCTTGAGGTACGTGGTGTCCAAGGATGGGATTGTAATAGACCAAGGGAAGATTAAGGCAGTTGGTGATTGGGATAGTTCTAATTTTCCTACTGATGTTTGTAGTTTTATCAAGGTGACAAGTTACTAAAGATATTTCATTGAGGGTACTTTATCTATTGCAGTGCTAGTGACTAGATTGACTTGGAAAGTTATTCCTTTACTATAGTCCAGCGAGTATAAGGTGAGATTTCTGAAGCTTAAGGCCTTATTGACTTTAATTCTATCTTGACTTTTCCTATTGAGAGATGGTAACTAATACTCCCTCTGACCCATTTTATATGTCGCCATTTGACCGGGCACGGAGTTTAAGAAATAAGGAAAGACTTGATAATATTTTCCAAATTGTCCTTTATCAAAAATTGTTCTATCTTTTTTATAATTAAGTGGGCCCAATAAGGGTAAAAGTGTAATTGTGTTATTAAATATTTACCAAATAAGGAAATATGACATTCTTTTTAGGATAGACTAAAAAGGAAATGATGATAAATAAAATAGGATGGAGGGAGTAGTATATAATGATTCTTATGAGTTGGTTTAGGTTATGTATTTATGAAATAGAGTAGAGTTATAGCATAAGCCTCGAACTAGCTGAAGGTGCACAAGCGCAACAGCCCCACCTATGACGTTGAAAAGGTTATGTTATTCTTCACGCTTATGATTTGAAATCATTATTTTTATGGTGTGTATTGTGATATATTCACGTATCATCATAGATTATAGTACATTTTATCCTTGAAACACCTAGACTTTGAACCTTTGAAAGAAATTCTCCATTTGATGTCACTAGGGTGGGTACAACTAGGGGCATGAGTCGTACCTCTTGGATACGAGTTGTATAAAATCTCCCCTCCTCTCTTGTACCTGATCATCCTAGTATAGTATCCTATCCACTATGTGAGTGACATTCCCCTCAATCGTACCTAAAGGTATGAGTCATATTTAGGTGAGTCGTGTGGTGCATGGCACTTGGTGTAAAATGGACTATTTTTGGTATGAGTGTTGTATACAATTAAGGGCATGAATAATACCCTTTGGATATGACTAAAGTATGTGTAGTCGTACCCTTAATAGTGTAGGTGACCTAGGAGGAGCCTAGGGTACGAGTTAGGATACCACTCGGACCCTAGGGTACAATTCATAAGGTGAGTCATACCTATGCACGAGTTTATTTTACAATTTTTAACTAAGGGCCTTGTGATCATTTCACATGCCTAAAATCCTAAGTCCCCTCACTAAATAAGTGTATATGGCCTTCTTAAGCATATTTTTGGAGTGGATCAAACATCCAAAACACTTTCTCAAAGTCATCTTTGAAGAATTGGATGCTAGTGTTTCAAGAGTGATCTTCAAGAGGCAAAGTGAAGTCAAGACTCTTGGTGAATCAAGTTGTCTAAGGCATGTAACTCTTACCCTTGTTAAATAACTCTAAACCCATGTATTTTACACTTGGATTAGTAAGTGTACATGGTGATTTTGAAATAAAATAAAAAGGGTTTTATTGCCTAATGATGAATAATGTTGATTCATGCTTAGGCTTATATTTATACATGTTATTGATGATGATTTGCATATGTGAGTGCTTTTTGTATGTGGTTTACCATGAGGGTCTTGAGTAACCCTAACCTTGATGATTTCTACCATAAAAATAGCCTTGTTAAAAGTATGCACATAAGGTGTTAGTGAAAATGACTAAGTGAATTTTCTGGTCACATGTGGTGATGTGTTGTACAAGGGAAATGGCCCAATAAGTATAAATAATTGATAAATGATGTTGTAAAAGTATCGTGAAATGATGAACTTGTTGAGTTAATGACTAATAAGGGGTTGAAGTTCCTTAATATGAAGATGAACTTTAATTATGTGTTGAGCTAAAGTGTGATAAGAATGTGGTATAAGATTATTTATGAAATATGAATAGTTTGTGAGGTTCTTGATGACCATAACTTGAATTGTATGATGAATTGAATGAAGGAAATGATCTATTGAAATAGTTGAGCAATAAAGGCTCCTATAAGGACCATGGGGTCATATATAGTATTGAATTAGTTAAATGGTTAAAGTCCTTAAGTGTTGTATAGAATGAATGTCGATGCATTAGCAAAGGGTGAAAGTCCCAATGTCAACTAATGATAGTTGTTATGGCTTGAGGTTAAAGTCTCTTGCCTTATAAAATGGCTCGAGGTTGAAGTCCTTTGCCTTATGAATTGGCTCGAGGTTGACGTTTATTGCCTTATGAAACGGCATGAGGTTGGAGTCCTTTGTCCAATAAAATCACTCGAGGTTAAAGTCCTTTGATTAAAGAGATCTCTTAATGTTAATGTCCCTTGCCGAATGAAACTGCTTGTAGTTAGAGTCTCTTAGCATGAGGCTAGAATCCCTTGTCTAACGAATAGGCATAAGGTTGGAGTTTCTTTCCTAGATGAATGTTGCGAGGTTGGAATCCTTTGTTTGAATGATTGTCTATGTGGTTAAAATCCTTGTCTAATGAGTGGATGAATATGGTTTATGTCCTATACCCAATGAGAAATGCTTGAATCCATAAGTGGGGAGGGTTGAGTCCCCAACTTCATGTTTAGTGAATGAATGTTCAAGAATGTTGTTAGCATTGATTTCTTGATTAGCATGTGATATACCTATACATAAGGATAAGTGTGTGGATATGATTGAATATGATATATTGACTTGTTGTTGAATAATGATGCTATTTTATCCTTATTCTTGAGTTACATGCTAGTGCTCCAACTGCTAACCATCTCTAAACGCTATGTCCCCATGCGACATAGGGGCTGTAGTATCATCTTTTCTTCCTATGCAGTGATTAGGTGATCGAAGTAGTTCGTGCATTGACTTATGAGTGGTGAGCTTCCTTATTTTGGAAGACATTTATTCTTGGTCTTCTACCTTTAGACTTAGTCTTGTTTTGACTTAGTTTGGCTATTTTCAGGGGCTTGTCCCTACATATACATTTCTAAACATTGATTTGAATAGAAGAGTTATGGATAATTGTGGACTTGGGAATATTAACTAGTTTGATGAATCTAATGAAGTGCTTAGACATGTTTAAGTTATGACTTACAATATGTTTCCACTATCTTATTATAAGGCCGGAATTCATCCAACCTATGTAATGTATATTGAATATTAGTTTGGGTTATTAGGGCGATGTTCGATTTATGTCTGCTTGGGTTACCCATATGATATGACCCAGTTTTAGGGTGTGTGAAGCCTATAGGACTTAATTCGAGATAGTGTAGGCACTTAGAGCTACTTATAGGCCATAATATCTCTATTCTTTACCATCCGAGCAAGGAAAATATGGTAGTAGATTCCTTGAACTAAAAGGAAATAAGTATGGGTAGTTTAGACTTCTTTTTAGGTGCAGAGTGACCATTGGCCTTGGATTTCCAATCCAATACTTAAGACTGCCCAAAGTTTCCAAAAGTCTTATGTGGATATGGGCGAAGGAAGCTGGAGTTTGATATAGGTGATTAGGTATTTTTGAAAGTTTCTCCTATGAATAGAGTGATGAGTTTGGGAGAAAGGGGAAGCTCAATCTCTATTATATTGGTCCTTATCTGAATTTGAGGAGAATGGGTAAGGTTCCCTATGAGTTAGATTTGTTTTAGATTTTGGGTTCCATTCATCCTATTTTCCACATGTTGATGTTAAAGAAGTGTATGGGTGATCCTTAGTGATTGGGCCTATTAAGAATGTTGGTATTTTGAAAACCTTATTTTATGAAGAATCCTTAATTGATAGTTTGGATATGCATGTTTGCTGGTTGAGGACTAAGGATGTCTCTTTGTTAAAGGTTCTTTGGAGGTATCAAAAGGTGGAAGAAGCTACTTAGGAAGCTGAAGAGGACATGAAGTTTAGATATCCATTCCCATTCCCCGAATTGGATGAAAATGCTTGAGGTATGGTTATCGCTTTATTCCTTATGGCCTTTCAAAATTTTTATTTAGGTATATATGTATTCTTTCATATTATCATGCTAATGGGTGCCTTGACTCCTCATTCAAGGATGAATGATCTTAGGGGAGGGGTAATTTAATACCCAAGACAATTGGATTGTGAATTTTTCTCAGTGATTATGCTTACTGCTTAGATTATGACTCAGGTGAAAAGTCTTGAAGACTCCTCATGAGTCGCATAGTGCTTATTGTATTCTAACCACTAAAGTCCTAATATTCTATTGGGATCATGACTGGATCCTTAGGAGTCTCACTCAATACAAGCAGTAAGGAAGGACTCTTAGTCCTACTAGTGAGTAACCTTGGTTACTGTCTTGGTCACGGATGGACTCTATGAGTCGTCGGGTGGGATTATGACCAAAATAGTAAGGAGGCCCTGAGTTTCTACCCAGGCTATGAGTCTTGGTGACTCCTGACTAGTGATCATGAGTCATTATGAGACCCACAATGACTAGGAGTTATAATTCCTACACGATTTCATTATGGGCATGGTTGTCTTTCCTTTTTCCCCCATTTCTATTCCACAACATAAAACATTTCACTATCCCTATTTCAACCCACTAAACATAAGTAAACACTCTCTTCTCTCTTAAATTCCCATGTAAAGAATAAAGCTAGGTTTTTTAAGGGTTGGTAATCTACGGCTCAAAGTGTGGTTTCTTCTCTAATTTTTTGGTGTTTTTAGGCATGTATCTCTTCCCTAAACTTGTATTTTAAGTTGGCATAGAATGGTTTGGTATTCATATAGTTTTAATATTTGGATTTGAAATTTAGGTTGAGGATTTTGGATGATTACTATTTAAATAGTTTTCTCATGGCTTAATGCATTTGTTTATGCTCCAACAATAGATTTTAGAACTCATCAGGTGCGTGGGTATGGATAATGAAATGGGGGTCATGGATTCCCCTAAGGATTATGGATTTTTTGTATTGAAAGTGGTAATAACCTTAACCTACCTTATGAAATTGGTTTTGAAACATGCTTATATGCATAATTTTTAGCCATTTTGAAACTATTGCATCATATAAAAAGGCTATTGGAATATAAATAGTTTTAAAGGACCTTGGTGGACATAGATTAATTTTAAATTAGAACATTGGAGTCTTATGACTAATTGGTTGGCTTGGCATAATAGAATTGGTAGCATAATTAATTGGCATGATGACACCATTTGGTAAATGCCTAAATGGTTGACTCCTTGGTTAAATGGATGGGTTATGTGTAAATATTTTAATTTAGGCTTAAAGGGGTTTGTGTAGCAGCCATGAAAAGTGGAGGTCCCGAGAGGATTGATACTGGAAACCATATTTGTCATCGCAGAGGACTTGGTGGCTGTGTGTATAGTTTACACTTTATATATATATATATATAATATATATATATATATATATATTGGAATTGCTGGTGTCATGGATTCCTAGACCTTGCTTGGATTTCTCTAGTTCGTGCGACTAATATGCAGTGGAGCCCTTCGATAGGAGAAGCTGGATACATATAGCTCATGGGTGCTCTTAGTCGTTTGATGCTACATAGTATACGTTAATAGATTTAAACCTCATGCTAAACCTTGTTCCCTATCTCAACATCTTATATATATATATGTGTGTGTGCGTGTGTGTGTGCATATTCATGTATATGAACATGTACATTAAGTTTGGACTTGATTTTGAAATAGCCTTATTTTATCCCTATCCTGAGTTGTTGTCACCCTGCTAACCATCCTAGGACACTATATTGTTTCATAATGTAGGTTCCGAGGAAACCTCTTTCATTCCTATGCATTGTTAGATGGATTCTGGTTCATCGGTTGGTATGCATTAAAGTGGTGAGACTCCATTTTCTAAATGGTTGTACATTTCATTGCATTCCTTACGAGTATCGAAATCCTATCAATTTCTTTTCATAATTTGGATTCTTTTTTGGTCATGGTCGGGAGCATGTCCCAACCTAACTTGGTATTTTGATTTAGGGGCTTTTGTGGACAGATTGTGGGTTGGTCATTGCTTGAACTCTTTTTCCTATTTGTGTTACATTAACCATCGTATCTGTATATTCTTATTTCATCCACTATTATTATTTCATATTTTGTTGTAGTTAGCTAGGCTAAGGGGGTAGTCTCTGGTCCTCGGTAGACTTGAGATACTCATATCGACCAGACCCTAGTTTGGGTCATGATAATTTTCTTATTTGGTTCAAACATGGAGAAAATCTTTATGTCTTTAATAATCTAAGTTAGGATGACAAATTCCCAAATTTTGAGGTAAGGTTTAGTCCCAAATTCGTCCCTCCTTATGTATAGTTTGGTGGACAAATTTATTTGTGTTTTTGTCTAGAACTCTTAGGGTGATATTAAATATATTCTCCTATTATGCTAAAATAAATTTTGAAAGTGTTTTATGCTATTTTTTTTGTGTTGTTGTGGAAAGTAGTTGGGTGACCTTATAGATTAATTATGTGAAGTTATATTGAGGTGGAAATGTAGAGTGTGAACTTGGGGGGTTGTTCTAGTATTTTAAGGATTTTTTGTTTGTTTATGAGTTGTTTTATAGGTATTATTATTGTGAGGTAGTGGGTCATATTATAGGATAGTTGAATGGAGTGGTATGGAAGTATAAAAGAAATGTGTGGTAATACACCATGCGTTTGAGGGTTGGACAGTCTTACTATCTGTCAAGTGTTTAGCTACTTTGCAGGATTAAAGTGTAATTAGCTTAATGTTATCTTCATTATTTACTTATATTGTAGAGTAATACTTAAAGGATAGGATGAGTAATTGTAGTCACATCAGTAAGAAGACAGGGTATGTAAAGCTACTCGATTTCATATTCTTTTGCATGAATCTAATACTTGTTTACAAAGTAAGATTTGTAAGTTCTCTTCCTAGAAAATGGAATGTACGGGCAACATACAATCTAAAATATAGCTAACAATCCCCCCACCCCTTAGTTTGTTAAAGTACTTCAATAGGTGGTTATTACTAGATTTGTGTATTTACACTTCCTGATGAAACCTTGTCACATATTTCTCTTAGATGAGTCAATAAGATCCTAGATTACATATGGTACGTGTTCATTTGTTGGGTACACAAATTGCCCGCTAAATTGCTTCAATTTGTTTAGTTGATCATGTACTTTATTTCTTCACATATTTACACGTTCTTTTCATTGGATATCACTCCAAGTGTCTTATTATATAACTAGAGCTCCCAAAATCATTACATATTCCATTATACAGTTTTTTATCTTCTCTTGAAATACTCTCTTTCCCATAATTTGAGTCTGCCCATGTTCTTCACTAGTTCCCATACTCATGTACCCTTTTTATTTGATATCATTTACAAAGTATTTAGTTATCATATCACTGTATAGAGTCCTTACTCTTTGTTTGAGGTATTACTCATTCCCGAATGAAAATAAGACATATGTTATGGACTTTGGATGTCCGTAGGATAACATCTAGCTCAAGTGGAGTTTGCATATAATAATAGTTACCATTACAGTATTGACATGTCTCCTTTTGAGGCTTTGTATGGTAGGTATTATCACTCTTCAGTTAGTTGGTTTAAGGTTTCAGAGATTAGATCTTGAGGTAGAACTTGCTTCATGAGTCTTTGTATATATTTTGGATTATTTAGTATAGACTTAAGCAACTCTTACTAAGCAGAAGTATTGTACGAATCGTAGATTTTGTGCTTTGAGATTTAGTGTTGGTGATCAAGTCTTTCTTCTTGTGTCTCCCATGAAGGGCGTGATGAGGTTTGTGAAGAGGAGAAAGCTTAGTCTCAGGTATATTGGATTATTTGAGATTTTTTGAACTATTGGGGATATGACTTATGTGTTAGTATTTCCCCCAGATTTATCAGTTGTTCATTTAATTTTTCATGCTTTGATGCTTTGGCATTACATTTCAAACGAGTCTTATGTCATTCATTGGGATTTAGTGCAACTAGATATGTGATTGTCTTTTGTTGAGGATTCCATTTCTATTCTAGCCAGGGATATTAGGTGATTGCATTTTAGAGATATTCCAATGGTTAAGGTGTTGTGGAGACATCAACCTATAGATGAGGCTATGATAGTTACCTCCAGCTTTTTAATGATTCGGGTATTTCCCTTGCCTATAGTTTAAGTTTGAACTATATTTTTAGTGGTGGATGATGTAATGACTTGATTTTTGTAAATTATCCATTTCGGTGTGATTTGTCCATTTTATCCCTCTTTGTGGTTGCTTTGTGGTATTTGTGTGGTGTGGGAATATTTTGCAAGATTCCTAATCCATTTTGATATGATTTGCGTGTTTTTGTTTTTTTGAGGTTAACAAGGCTTTATAGTTGACTTTGGTCAATATTTATTGTTCTGTGTGTTGGATGGTAAAATAGACTATGACAACAGATCTAGAACATCGATTTTAGGTTGGTAACATGGTAAGTGTGGTTTTACTGCTTTTCTATCTCATTTCAATCCTCGATTCAGAAAGTTGTAAAATTAGGTTTCGAGAGTGAATCTTTTGAAACTAAATTTTTTTTGAAAATCTGATATTGCCATTAAGTCTAGAGCATCAAATTTAGTAGGGTAGCAGATATCATTTGCGTTCTTGAGATTCTGAATAAATCCTGAGGGGTTCACAAAAATTGGAATTTCGCCAAGTTCAGCTAGTGCAACCACTAAATCGTCATTTTAGCTGGCTCCATCTGGAAAAGAGTGCTTTAGTTGTGCTCTGTCCGCTTTAGGGATAGGTGCTAAAGAGGTCCTTGTTTTCTTTCTAGAAGTGACACGCTTTGAGGGGTACTGCTAAAATAGTAGTTGACCATTTTAGCTGTGACTGCCAAAGTTGCCATTTGAACACTTTAGTATCACCTGGTACCCATATATATAATCCTTTTCTCAATTTTTCACCATTTTTGACACTTGGAGCTTTGAATTTTAGAGTTTTTATGTGATTTCTTCCATTTTCAACATTGGGTAAGCTCTAAAATCCTTATTTCAATTATTTTCTTTAATTCTTGTCAATTAAATTTTGTTAAAATTTGATTTCAAAAGTAGAATTTGGGGATTTTGGACCAAAAGGACTAAATTAGTAATTCTTCGATCCAAACCCTAATTTCAACCCATTTTCACGTGGGTTTTCTTCTATGGCTTCCTTTAATCATGAATAATATATTTTTGGACTAAAATTCCAGTTTTACCCTTCTTTGTGATAATCTGGTTTGGTGGTCCGTGATGACCCCAGCCTAGAAATAGGAAATATGGGTATCATTGACATTATTTTGATGTGTATATTCTATATTTACATGTTTTAGTTGATTCCAAGTCCATTTGTGAGGAGAAGGCTCCGTGTTGAAGTCTTTCAACCCTGGCTTCTTCATTCAAGGTACGTTATGGCTTAACTTTCTTCAAACAGGGTTGGGTAGCTAATATTGAAATAAAATATTTGTGTTACTAATCATGGAAATGACTTTATTATTGTTTGTTCCTATATGGGGGATAATGTTGTTGTTATTTGGTAGTTTTTAGATATTATTTTCTATGTGTTATCGTGTGGGGTCTTATATGATAATATTGGTCTGGTAATTATATAATTGGTTGTTTTCTTCTAGGTGGAAAATGGCTAAGTTTGTATTTATGTGGTATCAAATGACATATTTTTGTATATCTTACTTTATTAGTTTATGGACTATATTGGATCATGGATGGTTGACATATTAAGTGGATTTGTTCCTTACATGGTTGGTATATTCATTGGATTTGGAAATTCTCATATCGGTTAGTTGTGAGAATTACATCCTCATATCATATACATTCATGAAAAATTCATACCACCTTGGAAATACTAGTTTTTATGATAAAAAATATGACATCTTAAAAAATCCTCTGTCGATGTATGTGCAAGAGATGAGTTATGGATATTGGATTGGTATTAAATATTGGATTGTATATGGGATGACAAACCCTCATGGGTTCTACTCGGAAGCATAGTTCGGTAGGTGTATACCGAGGTTGTGCGACAACCTCGTGCATCACATCATCTTCATTGCATTTCATGTGTTGTGCAGATGCTGTGTTGTATTTTTATTCTTTATTTTATATCTACCTATTTGTGCTACTTTCCTGTACTTGTATTTGGTATATGTCTATATTATTGAACTATTAAAGTAGATGGTGTGGGCTACTATTTGGGATATTTTCTAATTAGAGGTGACGTGCCTATAGTATGTATTTTATATAATTTATTTTCTACTTTGCTCAGGTGGCCTATGATACCTATTGAGTACAAGTAGACCATACCCATCCCTACTGCGCTCTTTTGGTTTAGATCCAAGTATGAGTGCATCGGACGGTAGCTGATTTGGGTGGTGTTTGGAGTATTTTTGAGATAACGGTTAGTCTATGCTTCCAAAGTTGATCTACTACCTCCTCTTGCTTAGTTGATGTATTGTTTCATATTTTGAGCCATATTATGCTCCTTTTGGACTATTAGTTATGTATTTTTACTTTGAAAATGTATTTAGTTGGTTCTTACACTGTGAAATCGGATTTTGGGAGATTTATGGTATCTTTATTATTTATTTTCCACTAATATTGTATATGTGTGGTTTGGCTCGTTCTAGAAGCCTTACTTTGGGTTTTGGTGTTGTTTTTCTAATTTCATATTAGTTTAGGTGATAGGCTGACTTGTTAATATTTGCTGCAACCAGTTTCATCATGACCCTTTAGTTTTTAGGTCATGATAGTCTCCATGGGATCTGAGGTATGACACTTTAGGTATAGGATGGTATTATTAGGGCTGCCTACTTGAGCTTTAGTTACAAAGGTAGGTTTATTACCTCGTTTCCGAGCATATATATGTTCAGACTTCTATTGGGCGTTATACCTTTACTTAATTATGCATACTGATGTTCATACTGACACTTTCATGAAAACTATTATATTGAAAAAAATGTGGTTTTTAGTTTTACAAAGGAAGAATGGGAAAAGAGAAATAATGTAGTTCCAGTTAGAGTTCAGGCACCAAGTACACTGAATTTTAGTCTCGATTAGAGTCCAAACTATTTATTTATTTCTTATAGTTTACAAAAGCCCTGGTTAGTGTTTAGGCGTTGTATATGAACCTCGAGAGTCCCCCATAGGTCCTGCCTTTATGAGCTACATGTGTTAGAGGAGGTGTATATGGTAGGCATTGGCTAGTTCATACATTTCATACTATATTACCTTATATTTTTGCACCTTCATAACTATGTACATTTTATATAATATTGCATGTATTTTCTTGTTGCGATTTAGATCATTAGTTTTATTTTACCCTATTCTCTGTATAGATTTAAGTTTTATACATAGTTTATACTGTTCATCGTTCATCACCTACTCCTTTGTGACCTATTTTAGATAAAATTTAGAGTGAGCTCTAAGCGTTCAAAGTTGATCCATTTCCCTCTTTTACCTAATGTCCTTATTTTTGTATATTCAGAGACTGAATTATATTTTTACACTTCATAGTACCATCCTTATTTTAGTTTCTTTTGTAATAGTGATACCAAGTCATACTAAACATTGTATATACATAGTTTGTTGTACCAACTGCTTCTTATGGGTTTTTATTATATATTACCGTATAGTTTTCCTGATTTGTTATATTGTCCTTTATTTATATCATAAGCCACTACCTTTAGGTATATGGCTAGTGGGGTTGGCTTACCTACTGGAGGTTATAGTAGATGCCACTATGGTCTGATTTTGGATCACGACGGTTTCTTATAGCTACTTTTTGAGACTTTAATATTTTAAAGATAGAATATGAATTAGTTATATGATCATATTTTCATTTCACTTATTATGTTGCTAATTCTTTTGGAATGTTGTTTATATCTATGGTGAGGGTTTAGATTAGGTGATGGATTAGAGTATTTTTTTGGCATTGGATCTTATTTATACAGACATGGACATTAAGGAACTACAAGGATAAATCTTGATACAGGGTTATCCAAGATATAGGTAAGTGGTTATCCAGTACATTATGGATTTATGGAATTTGTGAGTCCCTCATGTATCCCAACTAGCAATGATACTGGGTTTATACGAGTGTCTGGCAGGGGTTATATGCATTCATCACATCTTTCTACATGATCTGCACTATTTTTAAATAAAAAATTAAGTAATTTTGAAAGTGGGTTATACTCGATGTTGACTGTGAGTTGAGATATTTGAACTTAAACTATCCCTGTTTTTGGTTATATTTGATGATAGTCCATATCTGTGATAGTGAAGGGAGTACTAGATGTTGAGAATAGAAATAGAGCATTTTGGTTTGACCCTAACCATCACTTTGGATATATCTTAGTCAATAATGCTTCTAAGTACACGTGGATTAGGACTCACAGTTATTTATCGTTGCTCCTTGTTGTACTAGTTCTGAGATAGGCATCTTTGGATGTTGATTTAATATCTGCTCGTAGTGGATTAGTAAAATTTTTGAGGTAACTGCGAGGCTAATCCACAACTTTCTTAGATCTACTCTTGTATTTTATTGCTTTCATTTTCCTTTAGATATTTTGAGTGTTTGGAGTAGTATTGAAATCTTAAAAGGTTTGCACTAGCTACTTTTAAGTTGTGAAAATGGTTTTGCAGATAAATTGTGTAATTTCAATTAAGATCCTATAAGAAAATTACTTTGTGATTTGTTTGGTTTTACAATAGTTATTTCCACATATGTATTTCTTAATTTGAGATATGTTTTTAGGTAGGCTTACCTATCGTTGAATTTGATAGGTGACTTCACTTCCTTGGGTTTTGGATTGTGATAATTATTAAGTACAAAACATTTTTAAAAATATCATAAAATTTTAAGATAGAAGTGTACTTAAAGTGGACCATGATAATTCATCATCACACTACAATTAAGGTTAAAATTTAATTTAGTGAACAAAATTTAATCCAATATATCAAATGTCAAAACTATGTTGGTATGGATAGATGAAAACACACTCAAACAATAATGTAAAAGAAAAAATGAGCTGCATTACATATGAACATAATAATATAACACAATTACTTTAAAAATTAGCAACAATTAAAGATTTATAAATGAAGGAGTAAAATACATTAAAGTAAATTGTATATAAGCATAATAATATAACATAATTATTTATTAATTTTACAATTAATAGTAGGAAACCTTTATCCATGAAAATATTACATTAATAAAAAGGATATCATGCACACATCTTGACGTGTGCCAATTACTGCATGGAAATTTGGTGTTGAAACACCCCAGATTTTTGGCCATTGAAAATTCCTTGAGGTTTGATCTCACTGCCCTAGTTATGACTTGATGCAATGAGTCATAGGGTGTCTTGACAAGTCAGTTGACCCTAGTCGTAAGGTGACCAATGAGGGGTGTTGAAGTTTCTATTCTGCATACAACTCGAGGGCACGAGTCCTAAAGCATGTGGCAAGTCGCTAGGATGAGTTATAACCAAATCATGTAATTTTATAGCATGATTCTACTCTGAGTACGAATAGCTCAATACAAGCATAAGGATATGTTACTAGTCATTAGGTTCAATTATAGGGTGTCTAGTGAAAGTCCCAATTTGGATTCTATATTGATTAAAAGTAGACCCTACGAGTCGTAGGGTCTCATTATAAATGGGTTGGTCAGTTCGTAATGTTGACAGTGTATGGGGACCTATTCATTATCTTGGTTACGACTCGTGGTGACGAGTCATAAGGTGACATGGCAAGATGATGGTTGACTTGTAATCAGAGGCGACACTTTTTCAGTTTGTAAGTTGAGGGCACTCTGGACATTTTCAACTATAATCCCTTAGACCCCACGACTTAAAGCCTTCCTTGGGGCTTCATTATCATATCAGTCCTAATAAAATAGTCCTAAATTCTCTCTCAAACTCTCTGTTCAAGTTAAGTCTAGGGTTTCAAAGAAAGTGGTCATCTAGGGTTCTAAGGGTGCTTTCTTCTACAAATTTCTTGGTATTTCAGGCATGTTACTCTTCCCTTATTCTCAATTTTATAAAAGCATGTGATTTAAAGTATTATTCATGAGATATTGATGTTGGGTTTTTAAACTATGGGTTGAGGGTTTTTAATAAAAATTATTTAAATGCTTTTTCAAGATATCAACGAAACTATTGTGCTTAAATTGATATGGGTAAATGCATTGGAGTGCATGGGAATGGATGATGGAAATAGGGGTACAAAGGAATCCCCAAATTAATTGGTTTGATATGGAAATTTGTACAACCTCAACCTACTTGCATAATTGATTTTGGTTTATGCATTATTACTTGGTTTGGTTTGTTTCTTGAAACTAATGCATAGCATAAATGGTTAATTGGTTAAGTATGATTTTGAAAATCTTGTGGGGTACATGGGAATCCCACAAGAGAATTTAACAATAGAGTCTGCGGGGTACATGGGAATTCCTTAAGTGTTGGCTAATGAAATTGTTTGCAAACTATGGTCATTGAGCCTTGTCTCAGGTTCATGAACTCTTCTATCTTAGCTTCCCTTATCTCAAGCGGGAAGAACTTCTCTAAGAACGCATCCTGAAAAATCTGCCAAGCCATGGGATTTGTATTCTCCCCTCTACTTTTCTCCCACATCACTACCTAATTATATGCAACATCCCTAACCCTATTGGATGCCAATTCTACACACTCCTCTTTGGAAATATGCATAATTTGGGTAATCTTCTTCACCTCATCTAGATAAAACTGTGGGCCCTTACCTACTTTCGACCCAATGAATTTTGGCAAGTTCATTCTCATAAAATCTCAAATTCTAGCTGCGGCTAAGTACCCATCTTGCTGAGGTGGGACTATAGCCTGACGGTTGCCCTGAACATTAGTTGTCACAGCTTGGGCTAGCGCCTAAAAGACAGCCCAAAACTCTGCATATGACATATTATCATTCAAAGGATTTGCGGGCTGAGGTGGCTGTTTATTATTTCTGCGTATGTTAGCTCGACGAGGAGGCATTTTGTGTCACGTGAAGCACGAGTTAGAAGTAGATAAAGACACTGAATGCATGATAATTCATGAAAGAAAAGATGATTTTCTAAAATGCAACGTAGCCTTTTGCTCATAGATGTGGCGTGCTTCACACCAATGATTAAGACTCTACGTAACGTAGCTTGTCTAACTCTCTAGGACTCTCTAAACCTTAGGTGCTCTGATACCAAGTTTGTAATGCCCCAAAATCTGAGTTTCCGGGATGCGACACGATGCTCCAAACTACAAGTAGTCCTAAGCTAACCTTGGCTACTTTCTACTAAGTCTGGATCTCAAAATAGGGGAAATAAATATGAAATCATAATAGTTTGAAAATGGTTTTATTATTAAGTGACAAAAGAACACAATTTATTTTGAAAAGGACTTTTAACAATCAAAACTTAGAGTTGTCACTTGACATAAATCGAGTGTGCCAAATCACCTTAAAAATCCCTTTCAAAATAGTTTGACTTTTTAAAAACTGATCCACTAACAGAGATTAAAGAACTCTATTACCCTAGGAGAAGGTGTTAGGAACCCCTTGATCCTGTGGTTCGACCACGATTGCATCATTGAGTATATCGGCTAGTATGACACTAGGAAATGCATAAACCACACAAAAAACACAACAAAAAATTCAAAAGTAATGTCCAGTCTAATTTATTACCAACTGAAATAAAATTGCTAAAATTGAAACCTAAATCATTCTAAGTACAAAGTATCGTGGGGCATTCCCTGATGAATATATACATGTGACCTCGTGGCATACCCCGACAAGTAAATACACTTGATAGAAAAGGCAATATAAATAGAGAATCATTTCAAATCAGCATTCACATATTTGATAATATAGAATCCTAAGGATTGCCTACCCCAAACCTACGATTTGCCTATAGACTTTTGGCCTAACACATGACACTATTGAGTTCGACAAAATTAATGTCCATTTCAAATCAAAAAATAAATTCAATGAATTAAACTAATCAATATTCACCCTTTTTTATTTTTAATTCACGCCCCCACAATTAGCCAATTTCAACATAATATCAACCGATAAAACCATGATAATTATGAACACTCAAACTCATCTAAACATACCAACAAATCATATCATCAAGCATGTTAGCATTAAAAAAATTGGAGCTGAGAATTTGGACATTAAAATAACTGGTTTTCATTGATAATAATGAGTTTATAAAGTCTAAACTCAAAATCCTCGAACAAAAAGCCTCAATAGCGAATAAACCAAGTTGATATCCAAAAAATACAATCCAAATAGATTAACCCCAAATCATGGATATCGAAGCAACATAATCAACAAAAACCCTCCAAAAAATGATATAAAAAACAAACTATTGAAGACAGATGCACCCAAAACCAAAAATTACAAAAAAAAAACCATGTAGCTGGAGCTCCGGCGAGCTTATTCGATGTTAATAAATAATGAAATAGGTCATATTTTAATTGGATTTCATCTAAATAATTAAGGAAACAAAGATATTTTAGGGTTTTTTGGACTGAGTAGGTCAAATCAATGAACTGGAATCAATTTTGGTGAAGATTTTGCCAGAAAAACTCAAAAAAATAGTCGGATTCTCGCCGGTTTCACTATTTTGATCAACTCTTGATTGTTTTCAATCTATATTTTGCCCTCTTTCCTTCTTAACTGTGTGAATAGACCCTTTTTTTGCATAAATCTTTATGTGTGTGTATGTATTACTATCTGTGTCTCTTTTTCCAGTGGGTTGTATGTGTGTTTATCATTTTTAAACTTTGTGTTTTTTTGTGTATGAGAGGTATGTCTGTGAGTACGTGAATGAGAGCCCCTTTTGAGTATGTGTGATGGTCTGTGTATATCAAATTCCAGTATGGAAAACGTGAATGGGATGGGGTAAAGGGTACGTGTGTATAGGGGGTAGGGGATTGGATCAGATAGTGAGTGGTTAGGATAAGGCGAGGTGGTTTAATTTGATTGGGTGGGGTGTTAATTTATTTTGGATTTTTTGTAATTTTGTTATTTTGGATAAGGATAAAAAAATGATGAGATAGTTATTTATTTATTTTTATGGGAAAATTACCACATGGATGGGATAAATGATAAGGTAATTGAGTTGAATTGATTTTCAGGGAGGGGCAAAATTACGTGTCTACAATATTAAACTATTTACCCCTCTAATGGATTATTAGAATTTCTTTAACATTTAAGATACTCTCAAATTACATGTTGGTTTCTCTCCAAGTACATGGTGGGCAAGTCCAACACATATACAAGAAATGGTGATCATGATTCTCAATACTAAGCATATTTGTTTCCTTTAATGGTGCTGATTGTGTTTTGTTGTTTTTTCTTATCAAGGGAAATTCTTTGCAGTCTATTATGGAACTAGGAAAATATATTTCCAGTTCAGTCAAGATAATGTTCCTGATGGTGATATTGTAGTCACAGATCAGTGAGTTTTTGTTTAGCAATTGGTTCTCAACATCCCATAATAGAAATATCATTCACTATGTCACATAAGTATTAATTACCCAAAGTAATATAAAGTCACTACAGAGACTTTATGACACTATGAATGAAATAATAAAGATGTGGGTTATTGATTTTGCCCAAACTACAACTCAAATTGAAGGATAAGCGGTCATTGTCAAAGTATATTAACCCAATTAGGTTGGAGTCGATTCCACAAGGAATACGTCAAAAATCTTGCCTGAACTTATTGAAATCACTCTGTAATATAGAAAGTAAATTTGGGGATTTGCTAAAATAGTAAAAGTAAAAAGAACTGGATGCTTAGGTTGTAATCAATCTAAGACGAACACTAGGCTTGCTTTCCCGTGGCTTTTAACTCCATAGATTTATCGTGCACTGTCAAACTATTCCAATACCTGGCATACAGTATCTGACAAGTTATGTGTCTCCAACTGCCTCTCAGTATACTTTGATGTATTTCACTTATCTCCTCTCAGTCTCACAGTTTCACCTTACTAGCCTTTGACTTAGACCCTAGTTTCAACTATCTCCATTAGATAAAGTTATTTGTCTTAAGTAGATAATTCAGCTAAGATTATTTCAGCAATTAACCCCGAATCACTATTGTGATATTGTTTTTACAATATCTACTTCCCCAAAGGTTCGTAGTGAATATAGGATGGATCTTAGCGTTGGCCACGACTACGAGATCAATCAAAATGAAGAAAACCATAATACATGCAAGAATCTTTATCTAGAACGGGTTGGAACTTCCTCTACTTCGTTAATCTAGAATGACTTGGAACTTCCTCTACTTCATTAATCTGCTAGGGTTTCCACACCCTAGCTAAGGGAATTAATCATCATAGTTATGAGTTCATTCATGAAATTCACAAACAAAACTACAAAATCAATCTCATAATAATGAAAGAAGAAAAACCAAAGTCACAAATTGAAGAACAAATAAAGAACAATAAGATCCCAAGATTACAAGTCAATCTTAGAATCAAAATATATTTTTAATGATGTAAACTTATCCCTAAAGGTCCTATTTCTACATCCCCTCTAAATAATCATAAAAAGGGTATTTATAGAATACAAAGAAACCCTAGAATTCAAATCCCAAGCAAAAGAGGAAAACTTGATTAAATGTACATAATAATGACTAAAAACATCAGAAGAGTGCATTTAGGTCATGGAAACCCTGAGAAACAACTTCAAAATAATTCAGGAAAATTACATTGATGGCCACCTATAGACCCATCTACGGGCCTTAAGTGGCACTTACGCCCTTAGGTGGTCACTAAATTTTTTCTCTAAAATTTCACTCTCTAACACCTGCAGACCCACATACACCTAGAAGGTGGTACCTACGGGGTGTAGGTACCAAAATAAGTAGTCATTTTTAGGTTTTTCAACACATAGTTTCCTACAAAATCACTCCAAAAACACATCAAATCCAACAAAATAGCCTTAAGTACATGCATATTTTGCAATTTTAAGCATCTTAAGTTCCATGAGATCATGACACATCAAGACCCTCGACTTAGAACATTGCATGGCATTAGGAAACAAAACACAACAAAACAATACGATAATTCTTTAGCTAAGGGAAACCTAAGATACCTATGTCAGTCAATCATCAAATATAGTTTAAAACACATTACCCTCTCCAAGTTTAACAAGTTCAAATAAATTGTGCATACCCATGAAGCACAAAAATGTGTCACAAAGGAATCAAGCTATGGAATTATACTAGCAACAAAAAACCATGCATATGTACAAATTACACTACCCAAATAAGTAAGCAGCTAGAAACACAACCCATGTGCCCTTACATCAAAGAAGTTTGTATCACTCATATGAAATTATGTATGTCAAGGAAGGAACTATCAAAAGACACTTATACTCACAAGAGAAGATCCAACAAAGTGTATCAAATACCATAGGCTTGCCCTTATTTTCGTTACCTAAGTTCTCAGACAGTTAAGTTACGATCATTATAGAACTATATTTGGCTTGTAATGTTAGCTTGGAGGGCTGGCATGGTACATTTGGATATTTTTAGTGACTAAGACTCCTTGGCACTACACTTATTTTGGGGTCCACTTATCAACTAATTTTTCTTTCTATTCCACCTTTATTTCTTCTTTTTTTTTGCATTTATTGCATATTCAGTTTGTTATGGTTTCTTTTATTCTTTTGTTTTCTCTTTTTTTTTTACAATTTTTCTTTTCTTTTTTTATTTTTCTCCTACCACACCCAACCCTACTATATTTTCTCTTATTTTACACTTCTGCATACCCACTTTATATTACGCACCCCTATTATAGCCACCCTCAACTTAGGCGATTTGCTTGAGTTGAGGTCCATAATATCCAAGGAGGACTAGGGCCAAAAAAGGTTTAGTGTAACATAAATGGGAAGGCAAAAGGTGTAACAAGAAAAATAGGCTATACAGACTCAAAATCGAGATCAAGGGATACTTATTAACACATGGAATGTCATTTTGGCTAAAATTAGATTAATATAAAAAATGACCTATGATCCTTTCCTAAATGACTATTCTACAACCTAGGCAAGACTAACAGGGCAAGTTCTAGATTCAACACATAAAGGGAACTAAGTAGTATCCATACCTACATGGTACTAGGTTGCATCACAAAACCTATCCACCAGTGTCGAACAAACAAATCCAACTGAAAAATAGGGTAATCCATACCATGAGTCTCAACAAAGTCTAATCCACGGAGCCTACCCTGAAAGCAGTAATGTAACGACCCGACTTTCTGGAGCTAGAACGTCACATGGTGCTCATGATCCCAAAGGACCACAAGCTAACCCTCTACTAATATTTGTATCTAAGCACTGCATATTATAGATAATAAATATAGAAACTAGCCATAAGGTTCAAAAATAACTAAAAATACTCAAAACTAGAAACTAAACACTGATACATCTGTCCAAAAAGCCTCTAAACTATCTGAACTGTGGAATTGATGGGACATGTCCCCAACTAACTCCATCTATTGAAATCAAACCAAATCTAATGCAATAATAAACTAAGGATCATCCTCAAATGAAGAGGACTCATTTCTATGCTTATTGCTGCTGACTGGGACTGAGCTGCTAGGGGTACTCTGGATCTCGTGCCTCTGAACCTATGGTGTAAAATAAAATACCATAGCATAAATGCGTCAGCACAAAAGCACAAAAATATACCGAGTATGAAGATGAGGTAAGGATAAATACAAGGGCTTAAGCATGAATAATTACTTAACTGAATAATCATGAGGGTACTGAATGAGAACACATGGATGAATGCATAAATCATAACTGAAATCATCGTGACTCAAAATACTAAAACTTGGATACCGCTTTACTATCATCTGAACTCACTACTAATAGTGAGATACTGAATAATTGAATCTCCTAATATTAATAACTGAGTACTGGAGTTGAGATCAGTCCTCTCTAGTGAGTGATCTTGGAAACTGATGTTATTGGAGCTAATTAACTAAATCTACTTACATAAATAACTAAAAGTTGAGTTTACTACTCTCGACTGTCTGAATCTGAGATTAAACCTCTCTAATGGATGATGATCCTTGAATCTACTATTAATCATAAGAAAAGATTAAGTCTAAGATCAGACCTATCTAGTAGAAGATCTCTGAATCTGATAAAAAGAATACTCAACTAAATCTGAGACTAAGATCAAGCCTATCTAATGGGTGATCTCTGGATCTGATAATGAGATTACTCAATTGAATCTGAGACTGAGATCAAGCCTACATAATGGGTGATCTTTGGATCTGATAATAAGATTACTTAATAACTTTTATGGGATAATTCCTATCTAGCGGGTGGTCCATGAGTCAAAGGAACTATCTAAGTTCCTCACTGAGTTAGATGACTGTATCTGACAGTCCTGATTTCTGAGTTCTACTCTAAAAATTGATACTGAAACTGCAACTGTGGGAGTTCTCACTTAACCGACATGCCCCAAATTTGAACTGGTGAGGGTCTAACCTGTAATCCCAGCTGGAAAGGTGTCAATACCATGCCACGGGTAAAAACCTCTCTGTTCAAGCCTCTCTAATGGGTGACCCTCGTAGAAGTCAAGCCTAAGGCAATATAATAGTCAAGACTATCTAGCGGGGGATAAGCCTTTTCTAACAGGTGAGTCTTGCATCCTGGATTGGCTACGCAATTCTGGAGTTCAGGGATTGCTCCTAATGAATCTGCCTCTCTAATAGGGAGCCGTTATCCCTGCACTTGCTCGGTGCTAGCTCCTACTCCCAACTGAAAGACTCTCAATTGATTCTTAACTAAACTTAAACTGAGCTGAATCTATTACTGATCATATTTCTTGAATGATTTGACTAAGTTACACTGAATTCACTTGGTTCCGTATCTGACAGAATATTACTGAATCTCGTTATCTAACTGCATGATACTGAGTTCCAAACCGAATACTTGAATACTACTAGATCTTAGCGGAGTACAGAACTGAGGCTAGATTACTAGTGGTACTAAGATTATTGAGATTTCTTAAGTTCTGTATCTGTCTGAGAGTACAGAGTTCTATAACTCACTGAGTTCTGAGAGTCATGGCTTAATCGAGATTATTGAGGAAACTGACACAGGCTCTAGACTGCAGCTAATTTGTCGGGTATAAATACCCCCAGGACTAGATAACATAAAAGTAAAACATAACCATTCTTGAATAATCAAGACCATGGACATTCATTCACCATCACAATCACTAAAGCATTATATCTTCAAGTATTTATAAATCATAAACATGTAATAGTATAGGGAGACATGCGATTGGCTCATACTCCATTCAACAAGATCTTACATCAAACACTTAGCATGTATTAAAGTCTTAACATGTATTGAAGAGCACATAATTGGGGAATTTCAAGCTATTATGTCATAATTCATTCACTAAGGCCTTTCAACAAACACTTGGCATGCATGTGCTTTCACAAAATTGGGGATTTCTAGTCAACATGCTATAATGGCTCTAATTCTTTCACATAAGCATTTTATCAAACATATGGGGAGCATGCTTTGCTTATTCAACATTTTATACACTTAATTGACATGAATACATCACTTAAATATGAATTTAAAACTCAATAATAGCCTGAACTCCAATTTCAATTCACATGAATCATGAAAACTCATAAACATAAGATCTTTGAAATTTAAAAAAGGGTTCTTAAGCTTCTTGGATGAAAGGGACCCAAGAATCAATAAATGCATACCTTAGTTTCTCGATTCTTGAAAAACTAACGGAGGAATGTTGATGATTGGGGTCTTGATTAGAAACCCTAGGTCTTGATCTTGATTTCTTGAGAGAGAAAATATCTTGATTAGAAACCCTAGACAATGCATGTCACACAACTAGCCTTTTACTAGTTATGGTTCTCATAATTTTGTTCATTTCAGCTATGAACACATCCCGGTCTCATGAGAGCTTAGAGAATAGAATTTTACTAATATTCTCCTTTAAGCGGGTTCCACTTTGCCCTCACATAGGTAAGCTCTAAACATTCAATCCTATAGATTAAACTATTTGATCAAATCTGCCAAATTTAGATAATCATTAAAAGACTTCACACTATAAGTCTTATCCTTGTTTACTAAACATTGTCTACATCTTTTGTAATACCCATTTTTTGTGCTAGACTTTGAAACATCATTCTCACATTTGTTGACTCTAATCCCATGAATTTATTTTGAATAAATATGTCATGATCCTTATCCTAGTGTTTGAAATAATTTTGAGGTGAAAAATAGTCATAAGAGTGCTTAGAACAAAGTTGAGCTAAGGTCCTCTGATTTGTCCACAGTTTGGTGTTTGATTCTACAAGGGTCTACTTTGAACGTGTATGACATTTTATATGCATAAATTTTGCAGCTCAATACCTAGCAAATTGTAGATAATATAATTAGCTTTTCAACGATACCAATTTTGTTTTAATCCAATACCCGAGAGAAAAGTTATAGCCATTTTTGTGAGAGAGGCAATGGCTGCATGTGATTAGAGTGTGACGCGTGCTCTATCACACTTACCTATTTCCCAAGTTCTATTTTATCATTTTAAGGGAAAAAAGGTCTTTTCGTCCACCCTAACTCGTCCATAAAAGATAATTAAATCCTCTGGGAGCATTATTTGCCCCTTTATCCATAATTTCTCTCCAAGCCTCCCCTAAGAAAAAACCCTAGGTTCATCAAATTCAAGTCTAAGATTCAAGCAATTACCAACAATTCTCACATAATCAATAATCAAGGCATTTTATGTATTCATCCTTGGGTTTCCTTCCACTCTTGGAGTTGAAGACCCCTTTTCAAAATCTCAAGTTAATAATTTCATGAATTACATGTATCATTTGGGTTGTTTTCACATTCACGTTGCTAGTATGGGTTTTCAATTTAAGATTTAATTGTAGTTTTCATGAGTATAAGAGATCATGTATGTAATTGTTATAATCCCCATATCAAAACCCTTGAATTATGAATTGATGATTGTAGTCATGATGCATCAACATGTTATTCTTGCCCAAGTACAAGATTATGCCTCCTAGGTGTTTGACAAAATGCTTAATTAAGTTAATTGTGCATTTGTGATCCTTGGAGACCCTAGTGTTGAACTCATGCCATTACTACATGTTTAAATTTCTATTATGCTAAAGTTAACCTTGAAAGTGTTTGTTGGAATGTCTATGTGAATTGAATAATGTAATTATGACAGGTTAGCATGTATTCCTATTCATGTACAAGTTCATGACTTCCAAGTGCTTGATGAAATGTCTCAATGATTGCATTACGAATAGTTAACTATTGTTATGTTTCAAATATTTCCATGTCTAATAGTATAGATACTATGGAGTCCTGTGGGTATTTAATACCCGACAATCTAGCTGTTTGCCTAGAATTATAGTAGCTATAGGATAGTCTCAGTAATACCATGAATAGTAGAATTCAGTTATTTACAGAACTCAGCAAACTCAGTCCAGTTCAGTGAGTCAATAAGATCAGTAACAGTTCAGTCAAGTGTAGTACAATCTAGTGATCAGTTTAGTGTCCTTTCACTTAGGAGTAGAATTCAACACCAAGCTAACCCAGGGATGGGGGCATTCTCGCATAGGGTTTGACAATTAGTAGTAGTCCTTGCATTATAGAACTACATTGCCAGCGTAGGGTAAGACATCTTCCTGCCAGACTAGCATTGACGTAACCATACATATAAATTATGGGTCTATCTGCTAGATTAGGGTTGACCCATCCCTGTTAGTATCCCTTGGCAAGGTGCTAACACCTTCCAACTTGGGTTATAGGTTGGACCCCGACTCCGCTTATATCGGGGTATGTCGGTTAAATGAAAACTCCCACAGTTACAGTTTTAGTTCCAGACTCAATATAGAACTTAATTCAGTTTTATAGAATTAGGACTATCAGAATTAGTCACCCAGTTATCAGTAATTCAGTTATCAAAAATCTTAGATATCAGTCACTCAGTTATTAGAACTCAGTATTCAGTTTCAGGATGATCCCAGATACAATATAGGTGCATAGTATTGCATACTAAAATACTAATTTTAGTAGAATTATTTTATTCAGTTGTTGGAGTTAGTTGGGGACTTTTCCCATCAACTCCCCATGAAGATAATTAGAGGCTTTCAGACTAGATTATTTAAGATAGTTATTCAGTTATTTTTAGTATTACATCAATATTTCAGTATTGGTTTCAATGTTGTGAACCTTATGGAGTTTTAGTTATACTACTGCATTATTAAAGTATTACTATTCAATGCTTACAGTAGATACCAGTCATGGGTTAGCTTGTGGTCCTTCGGGATTGTAAGCACTGTTTGATATCCAGGGTACAGACTCTGGGCATTACAAACTTGATATCGGGGCCTAAGGTTCTAAAGAGTCCTAGGGAGTCTAAAAGTTACGTCAAGTAGACTCTTGTGCATGGTGTGTAGCGCACCACACTTACAGACAGGAGGCTACGACGCATTTATAGGAAAAGTCCCCTTCTTTCAGTGTCCATGTCGTGCAAAAGAGTATGAGCTCTGTTTAAATTATCTTACTAACTCGTCCATACTTCTGTGAATAGAAAATGCCTTCTATAAAGAACAACAGAAGAAGAAATGGGAATCAGCCCTTACCTTCGCATGTTCAGGATCCCCTAAATAAATATGTCTCTTATATCGAATTTAGAGCTGCTTTCACTACCTTAGCTAATTCAGTAGTTTTATAGAATAATTTGTAGGCTGTTGTCCTATCTAGGCTCTTAATTTATGCTCCACAGAGTGAAGAGGGGAGCGTATAAAGAAAGAGAGAAAGAAAAAGAGGGCCAGGACAAATAGTTTTAAGCTAAGGTCAGGGGCTAGTAACCACTCCCAATCCCATCAAAAATTCTCAGCCTCAGCTCTGATTTCAGCTAGTGCTCCAGTGCCTAAGTTTAAGAATGATGATCGAAATAGAGCCCCAGGCTCTAAGTCATAGAGTAGTGGGAAGGGAGTTCGTACTAACCCATTTTGAGGAGAATGTGGTAGGAATCATAAGAGTGTGTGTAGAGCCAGTAGTGGTGTGTGTTTTGGGTGTGGCAAGCAAGCCCACAAAGTCAGAGATTACCCAACGAGTGGCTAGTAGGGCTAGTTGAACCGTCCTCTAATCCTATTCTATCACCTAACTCAGCAGGGTGCCACTTTCAGTGCCATCAGTTGTCAACGTTAGAACACTCTTTAAGAACTCCAGTCCCGACATGATCAGAAAAATTCTGCTGATATGATTATGGGTACATTATAGGCCTTTCATATTCTTACATATGATTCATTAGATGTAGGAGCCTTGCTTCCTTTTGTAACTCAGCATGATAGTGTTATCCGGATTGAGCAGAGTACGTATTCCATGGGTCTAGTTGTATTAAAGGAGAATCGGTAGCCTTGAAATAGTATATGCAAGAATTTAAGTTTGGAAATTCAAAATTATATGTGTTGTTGATGTTGGTGTAGTGTTAATTCTCATGGTGTGCGGAAAAATATAAGTTTAGAGATATGATATTTGTAGGCTATGATGAAAGTAGTATGGCTATTAAATATTTGTGGATTTCCATGTTATGTGTTAGAATATAAGTTTAATTTTTGAAGATTGAGCTAATAGAAAGGGGAGTTGAAAATTCTTAGTTAGTCAATTTTAAGTTATTGCATGATGACTATCGGGGTTATAGAGGTCCAAGAGTTGTATCTCAAAAGAAAGCACTAGCAGTCAGTTTTACATTATTAGGCATTGTCATTCAAGGTATTTGTCATTTATACATATTGTTATACCCCAGGTTCTAGAGCAAAGTGGTGGCAGTTCAATTTAAAGATGTTAATAAGGATGGCCTTAAGCCAAGGGGGAGATGATAGAATAGGTAACCAAGTCAGGCTTCCAAATTTTAGTAGTAATGTCAATATATGTAGAAAAGCAGTAGGAGAGGATGATGCCCAACCCGTCCTTACCTCAGTACAAAGTTTGTACTTTAGTCATCATGACATTTACTCATGCCTTGTATGTCAGCCATATTCGTGCACCTTATAGCCCAAATCATATACTCTCTTAGTTGTTAGTATGAGGAATTCCATTCCACCCAGCAGTGCAAATCATATTCCATAAATTCAGAAACTCCAAACTCAGGTCATGCAGCTCATGTCACATGTACTCATGTTTTACAGTATGCTCAGTTCCATGTACTCATTCTACACTTTAGATGATCGACGAAATTCAAATTTATGTCATGTATGTCCTTATTTTAGAACTCATAGATGAATTCATATCATTGGTACTCTATTCCTCAAGCCTCAGTTGAGTGTCAAAGTTTCTCTTTTATGCTTCAGGTCCTCATGTCCTAGGCTTTCAGTGACCTCCCCTTATGAAATGATAGTAGTGTGAGCAATTATTAGGTGGGAGAGAGTAAATGCTCCCCATTGACAAAACTCATTTCAACTTACTATTACATGTTAAAAGGGGTCCAAGACTTAGAAGATTTCACTAAGTAATGGACTTAGTCATTTCTAAAGCTTCCATACTTTGGCAATCTTAGTTTCGACCTTTTCAATATTAGAACGTTAATTCTTAAGTTTATTCATGATCAGGGTTGTCAATAGTACATCTCGAGTAAGTTTTGGAATTTTTAAATGAGCGTAAGGGCATGTTTGGAAGTCCAAAATAGTAGCTGCCCGCGATTAGCATATAACACATACTCCATTTCACCCTAGAGGGAGCATGCGATACATCATGCAGCACATGCTCTATTTCGAAGATCCAGAGCATGCGACGCACTCTTCAGAGCACAATTCTAAATTTTTTCAGCCTTCAGTCACATCATTGTTAGCTAAAATCTTATGTGTCTTTTCTTGGGGTAGTGCATGGAAGTTGTTGATGATAAAGCTTTAGAGGATATGAGGAAGATGATCTTTGGGTGTTTGTTTAAAAAGGCACATGTGGTTATGAGGATAGGCTTGAATGTCGTGTTTGTATATGAGGATAAATGCATTACGCGTGAGTAAATGTCTAGTAGGAGGTTGAATGTAACTGCTAAAGTGGTAATAATTATTCATGAGGTTAGAAGTTGTAAAAATGCAGAGTGTATTAAACTCATAATTCAGATTAGTATTACGTGGTTATGTGTACATTTTGTAGATTTGAGTAGGCTTGAATAGAGTGAGAGGATTTAGTTCTGATCAGACTTCAACATATAGAGTTATCAGTGCTTATCTGAATATCTTTAGTATTCTCAGAAGAAGCGCAATTATAATGTAGAAGGTATAGTTGAGGGAGTATTTGAGTAGTATGTCTAAGCTTGAAAACTGTAGTTGCATGGTCTTAGGCATGACAATTCTATCCTAGCTTATGTTTCGTAGGCCTATGTTTAATTTTCTAGAATTCTAGCCATGTTCCGACTTCTTCTTCAGATATCTTATTCATACCGTGCCCAAGATCCTCTTCTCTCTAATGTCATTATAATTTTTTGGAAAGAACATTGAAGGAATCCTCCAGTTAAGTATAACCTTTAAGTATAAGTAAGTTCATATAGATATCAATTCGGTTTAACAGTCAGGCAGACAAGTTCCAATTATTTTCTATCTTCCGATCTAGCTTTACTATCTAAAGCTTCATGAATATAGCTATTTTATGAGGTAAAATATTTGTATCCATGTAGATTGCGCATTTAGCTCAGTTCATGCATCATGTATCAATTTCAGATTCCAGATATTCAGTCATGCTTAAGTTCATAAATGTCCTGTGTATCTTCTTAGTTTTTCCTTAGTATTTCAGCAAAGTTAGTATCATTCAGGGGATGAACTATCCCAAGAGGGAGATTTTGTAATACCCTCGAGCTTTTTATGTACTAAATCTTTCATGTTTTATTTACAAAACCAGATCCATCTTGAGGTAGTGGTTACTCACAAGTTAACTTTCTCGTCCTATCTCAGCCTTATAGACATCTCATGTCATTGCATGTGCTCAAGAAATTAGTTCAGTTTATGATATTAAGTTCATGTATCATATTTTAGAATTAGTTATACAATCCTATTTTTAGTCATGCATGTTCATAATATGACCTCAGTTACCTTCGTACAGTACTCTCAGTCTAACCAGTCTCATTCGAGGACAAATATTCCCAAAGGGTAGATAATGTAACACCCTATATTTTTGTGCTAGACTTTGGAACGTCATTCTCAGATGTGTTGTCTCTAATACCATGAATTTCTTCTGAATAAACATGTCATGATCCTTATCCTAGTGTGTGAAATGTTTTTGAGGTGAAAAATGTTCATAATAGTCGCTTAGAACAAAGTATATCTAAGGTCCTTTGATTTTCCCATAGTTTAGTGTTCGATTCTATAAGGGTCTACTTTGAACATGTATAACTTTTATATATGTAAAATTTTACAGCTCAACACCCACCAAATTGTAGATAATTGAATTATCTTTCCAATAATACCAATTGTTCCTTAATCCTATACCCAAGCAAAAATTTATAACCATTTTCGTGAGAGAGGAGTAGCTGCATGCGATTAGCATGCGACGCATGCTCCATCGCATGCACCTATTTCCCAAGTTCTTTTTTACCATTTTTAATATAAAAAGGTCTTTTCCTCCACCATAACTCGTCCATAACTAATAATTAAAGCCTTGGGGAGCATTATTTGCCCCTTTATCCATAATTTCTCTCCAAGCCTCCCCTAAGAACAAATTCTAGGTTCATCAAATTCAAGTCCAAGCTTCAAGAAATTCCCAACAAATTGTCAAAAAATCAACAATCAAGGTATGTTAGGTGTTCATCCTTGGGTTTCCTTCCACCCTTGGAGTTCAAGAACCCTTTTTAAAATCTCAAGTTAATAGTTTCATGAATTACTTATATCAATTTGGTTGTTTCATGTTCATGTTGCTAGTATGGGTTTTCAATTCAAGATTTAATTGTCGTTTTCATGAGTATAAAAGATCATGTATGTAATTGTTGTAATCCCTATATAAAAACCCTTGAATTGTGAATTGATGATTGTATTCATGATGCATCAACATGTTATTCATGACCAAGTACAAGATTATGCCTCCTAGATGTTTGAAAAAAATACTTAATTGAGTTAATTATCCGTTTGTGATCCCTTGGTGACCCTAGTGTTGAACTCATGCCATTACTACATGTTTAAATTTCTATCATGCTAAAGTTATGTGTTTCAAGTGTTTGTTGGAATGCCTATGTGAATTGAATAATGTAATTATGACATGTTAGTATGTATTTCTATTCATGTACAATTTCATGACTTCCAAGTGCTTAATGAAATGTCTCAATGATTGCATTACGAACAGTTGACTATGTTCATATTTCAAGTATTGCCATGTTCAATTTGTATAGATGCTATCGAGTCCTAAGGGTATTCAATACCCGACAGTCTAGATGTTTACCCTGAATTATAGTAGCTACAGGATAGCCTCAATAACATCACGACCAATAGAATTCAGTTAATTATAAAACTCAGTGAACTCAGTCCAGTTCAGCCAGTAATACGGTCAGTAATAGTTCAGTCAAGCCTAGTACAGTCTAATGATCAGTTTAGTGTCCTTTCAATTGAAAGTACAATCCAGCACAAAGCAAACCCAGGGATGGGGGAATTTCTGCCAGCATAGGGTTTGACCTTTAGTATCAGTCCCTGCGTTACAGAACTACGTAGCCAGCGTAGGGTAAGATCTTCCTGCCAGACTAAGGTTGATGCAACCTTACATATAAATTATGGGTCTTTTTGCCAGATTAGGGTTTACCTAGCACTGTTAGTATCCCTTGGCAAGGTGCTAACACCCTTTCAACTGGGGTTATAGGTTGGACCCCAACTCAAATTATATCGGGGTATATTGATTAGATGAACACTTCCACAATTACAGTTTCAATTTCAAACTCTGTATAGAACTCTATTCAGTTCTACAGAATCAGGACTGTCAAAAATAGTCACCTAGTTATCGGTAATTTAGTTTTCAGAAATCTCAAATATCAGTCACTCAGTTATCAGAACTCAGTATTCAGTTTTAGTATGATCCTAGAAACAGTAAAGCTGCACATTATTACATACTCAGTATTTACAATAGTCTCTGTTATCTATGTACTATCATTCAGTCAGTCAATCATCATGTCCTGCATATAAACCCATGTATATTAGCCTACCTCATATAGCATACCAGTACATTCAAAGTACTGATGCATACCTTTTCTTTTGTGCTATGATATTTTATATCATAGGTTCGGACGCATGGGCTCCAGATTAAACTTAGTAGTTCAGATTATTAGCAGCGGCTACAGTGGTGAGTTCTCATATTTTGAGAAATGATTTATCCTTTTTAGTATTTTAGTAGTCTTATTTTATTCAGTTGTTGGAGTTAGTTGGGGACTTGTCCAATCAACTCCCTATCCAGATAGTTAGTGGCTTTCAGATAGATTATTTCAGACAATTGTTTAGTTTTCTTTTCAGTATTACATCAATATTTCATTATTGATTTTCAATGTTGTGAACCTTATGGCTTTCAGTTATACTACTGCATTATTATAGTATTACTATTATGTGCTCACAGTAGGTATAAGTCATGGGTTGCTTGTGGTCCTTCAGGATTATAAGCACTGTGTGATATCCAGGGTACAGACTCTAGGCATTCAAAATTTGTATCAGAGCCTAAGGTTTTAAAGAGACCTAGGGAGTATTAAAGCTGCATCAAGTAGAGTCTTGTGCATAGGTGTGTAGCGTGCCACACTTATGGACAAGAGGCTATGAGGCATTTTTAGGAAAAGTTCCCTTCTTTCAGTGTCCATGTCATGCAAAAGAGCATGAGCTTTATTTAAACTCTCTTACTAACTCATCCATACTTTTGTGTACAAATAATGCCTCCTAGAAAGAACAACAGAAGAAGAAATAGGAATCAGCCCGTACCTTCGCCTGTTCAAAAAGATCCCTTGAATGAGTATGTCTCTCATGCCAAATTTAGAGCTACTTAAACTGCCTTATCTTATTTATTAGTTTCTCAGGACAATCTACAGGCTATTTTCCTATTTAGGCTCTTGATTTATGCATAGCAGAGTGAAGGAGAGAGTATATGAAGAAAGAAAGAGAATAAGAGGGCCAGGACAAGTAGTTTTAAGCTAAGGTCAAGGGGTAGTAACCACTCCCAATCCCTTCAAAAATTCTTAGACTCAGCTCTATATTTAGCCAGTGCACTAGTACCTAAGTTTAAGTCTGACAGTCGAAATAGAGCACCAGGCTCTAAGTCATAAAGTAGTGGGAAGGGAGTTTGTACTAACCCATTTTGCAGAGAATGTGGTAGAAATCATAAGAGTGTGTGTAGAGCTGGTAGTGGTGTGTGTTTTAGGTGTGGAAAGCAAGGCCACAGAGTTAGATATTACCCAATGAGTGGCTAGCAGTGCCAGTGCAATCGTCCTTTAATCCTATTCTGTCGCCCGACTCAGTAGCGCGCCACTTCCAGTGCCACTAGTTGTAAATGTCAGAACAGGCTTAAGCACTTCAGTCTTGACATGATTAGGAATGTTCTCCTGATATGGTTATGGGTACATTACATGCCTTTTATATTCTTACATATGCTTTATTAGACATAGAAGCCTTGCTTCCATTTGTAACTCAGTATATATCTGTTAATTTGATGTCTGTCCTAATACTATAGTAGATCCCTCCTCAGTGTCTACCCTAGTACATGAACCTATTCCAGTTAGATGGGTATATAAAAAAATTGCCCGATTACAATATTCTAGAAAATCACTTCAGTTGATTTCAGAAATAGAGTCATTTATTTTTAGTTTTCCATGAACCAATCCTTGAATGAAGGGGGTAGTACCTCATTGCTTAAGATTCAGACGTGTTCCCAGATTCTTTTCAAAGTTCTATGATAGCAGGTAACCTATTGTTAGAAGTTTGTACCCAGGAGTTTAACAACAATGGTAGATTTGGGATAGTGTTATCCGAATTGGGTAGAGTTTGTATTCCATGGGGCTAGTTGTATTAAAGAAGAATAAGTAGGCTTGAAATAGTGTCATTTAAGTTTGGAAATTCAAGTTGTTGATGTTTGTGTAGTGTTAATTCTCATGGTGTGTGAAAAAATATAAGTTTAGAGATGTGATATTTGTAAGCTATGATGAAAGTAGAATGGCTATTAAAGATTCGTGAATATCCATGTTATGTGTTATACAATATAAGGTGACTTTTTAAAGGTTGAGCTAATAGAAAGAGGAGTTGAAATTCTTAGTTAGTCAATTTTAAGTTGTTGCATGATGACTGTCAGGGTTATAGAAGTCCAATAGTTATATCTCAAAAGAAAGCACTAGCAATAAGTTTTACATTATTGGGCGTAGTCATTCAAGATGAATTTAACATTCATGCATATTGTTATACCCCAAGTTCTAGAACAATGTGGTGGCAGTTCAGTTTAGAGATGTTGATCCAGTGGTTCACAATCTTAGAAGGATGGCCTTAAGCCAAGGTGGAGATGATAGAATAGGTAACCAAGTTAGGCTTCCAGATTTTAGTAATAATGTCAGTATATGTAGAAAAACAGTAAGAGAGGATGATGCCCAACACATCCTTACCTCAGTGCAAAGTTTGCATTTCAGTCATCATAACATCTACTCATGTGTTGCATGTCAGCTTTATGATCATATCCTATGTTTGTGCACCTTATAGCCCAAATCATGTACTCTCTCAGTTTCTAGTGTGAGGAGTTCCATCCACCCAGCACTGCAAATCATGTACCACAAATTTAGAAACCCCAAACTCAGGTTATGTAGCTCATAACACATGTACTCATGATTTATGGTATGCTCAGTCCCATGTACTCATGCTACACTTTTGATGATCAGTGAAATTCAAATTTATGTCATGTATGTCGTCAATTTAGAACTCTTGGATGAATTTATGTCATTGACACTCTATTTCTCAGGCCTCAGTTGAGTATCAAAGTTACTCATTCATTCTTCAAGTCCTCATGTACTATCCTTTCAATTACCTCCCCTTATAAAATGATAGTAGTGATGAGCAATTATTAGGTGGGAAAGAGTAAATGCTCCCTATTGACAAAACTCATTTCAACTTACTATTACATGTTAAAAGGGATCCAAGACTTAGTAGATTTCACTATGTGATGGACTTAGTCATTTCTAAAGCTTCCAAACTTTGGCAATCTTAGTTTCGACCTTTTCGACATTGGAACATTAATTCTTAAGTCTATTCATGATCGGGGTTGTCAATAGTACATCTCAAGTAAGTTTGGAATTTTTAAACGAGCGTAAGGGAATGTTTAGAATTCCAAAATAGTAGCTGCCCACGATTAGCATACGGTGCACACTCCATTTCACCTCTGAGAAAGCATACGATACAGCATGCGGCGTACACTCTATTTCGATGCTGCAAAGTATGCGACACACAATCTATAGCACACTCCCAAATTTTTCCATCCTTTAGTCACATCATTGTTAGTTGAAATCTTGTGTGTGTCTTCTTCGGGTAGTGCATGGAAGTTGTTGATGATAGAGGTTTGGAGGATATAAGCAAGATGCGTTATGGGTGTTTGTTTAGAAAAGGCATATGTGGTTTTGATGATAGGAGTGAATATCGTGTTTGTATATGAGGATAAATGATTTGTACATGACTAAATGTCTAGTAGGAGGTTGAATGTAGCTGCTGAAGTGGTAAAATTATTCATGAGGTAAGAAGTTGTTAAAATGCAGAGTTTATTAAACTCGTGATTCAGATTAGTATTACATAGTTATGTGTACATTTTGTAGATTCAAGTAGGGTTGAACAGAGTGAGAGGATTCAGTTTAGATCAGACTTCAACATGTAGAGTTATCAGTGCTCATGTGAATATCTTTAGTAGTGTTAGAAGAATTGCAGTTGTGAAGTATAAGGTATAGTTGAGGGAGTATTTGAGTAGTATGTCTAAGCTTAAAAACATTAGTTGCATGGACTGAGGCACGGCAATTCTATCCTAGCTTATGTTTCATAGGCCTATGTTCTACATTCCATAATTCTAGCCATTTTATGACTTCTTTTTTCTATCTTATTTAAACCGTGCCCAAGATCCTCTTCTATCAATGTTATTAGAACTTCTTTGAAAGAACGTTAAAGGAATGCTCCAATTAAGTATAAGATTTAAGTATGAGTCGGTCCGTATAGCCAGCAACTCAGTTTAACAGTCAGGCTGATAAGTTCCAATTGTTTTTTATCTTTTGATCAAGCCTTACTATCTAAGGTTTCATGAATATAGCTATTCCATGAGGTAAAATATTAGCATCCATGTAGATTGTGCATTTAGCTCTGTTCATGCATCATGCACCAGTTTGAGATTCCAGATATTCAGTCTTGCTTCAGTTCATAAGTATCCCGTACATCATCTCAATTTTTCTGTAGTATTTCAGCCAAGTCGGTATCATTCGGGGGACGAACTATCCCAAGAGGGAGATAATGTAATACCCTTGAACTTTTCATGTACTAAATCTTTCATCTTTTGTTCACGAAATCAGATCCATCTTGAGGTACTAGTTACTCACAAGTTAATTCCCACGTCCTCTCTCAGCCTTATAGAATCTCATGCCATTGCATGTGCTCAAGAAATCAGTTCAGTTCATGATATTTAGTTCATGTATCATATTTTAGAATCAATTATACAATCCTATTTTCAGTCATACATGTTCATAATATGACCTCAGTTACCTTCGTACAGTGCTATCAGTCTAACAAGTCTTATTCAAGGACGAATATTCCCAAGGGGGAGATAATGTAACACCCTGTATTTTTGTTCTAGACTTTGAAACGTCATTCTCACATGTGTTGAATCTAATACCATGAATTTCTTTTGAATATACATGTCATGACCCATATCCTAGTGTGTGAAATTATTTTGAGGTGAAAAATGTTCATAAGAGTCGCTTAGAACAAAGTCGAGCTAAGGTCCTTTGATTCGCCCATAGTTTGGTGTTCAATTCTACAGGAGTCTACTTTGAACATGTATAACCATTTATATACGTAGAATTTTGCAGATCAAGACCCACCAAATTGTATATAATTGAATTATCTTCCCAACAATACCAATTTCACCTTAATTCGATACCCGAGCAAAAATTTATTGCCATTTTTGTGAGAGAGGCAGTAGCTATGTGTGATTAGCATGCGACGCATGCTTCGTTGCACACACCTATTTCCCAGGTTCTTTTATTGTGTTTTTAATTGTAAAAAGGTCTTTTCCTCTACCCTAACACATCCATAACTGATAATTAAAGCCTTGGGGAGCATTATTTGCCCCTTTATCCATAATTTCTCTCCAAGCCTCCCCAAGAACGAACCCTAGGTTCATCAAATTCAAGTCCAAGCTTCAATAAATTGCCAATAATTCTCACAAAATAAATAATCATGGTATGTTAGGTGTTCATCCTTGTGTATTCTTCCACCCTTAGAGCTCAAGAACCATTTTTTTTAAATCTCAAGTTAATAGTTTCATGAATTGCTTGTATCAATTAGGTTGTTTTCATTTTCATATTTCTAGTATGGGTTTTCAATTCAAGATTTAATTGTAGTTTTCATGAGTATAAAAGATCATGTATGTAATTGTTGTACTACCCATATCAAAACCTTGAATTGTGAATTGATGATTGTATTCATGATGCATCAACATGTTATTCATGCCCAAGTACAAGATTATGCCTCCTAGGTGTTTGACAAAATACTTAATTGAGTTAATTGTGCATTTGTGGTCCCTTGGTGACCCTAGTGTTGAACTCATGCCATTACTACATATTTAAATTTCTATCATGCTAAAGCTATGCCTTGTAAATATTTGTTGGAATGCCTATGTGAATTGAATAATGTAATTATGACATGTTAGCAAGTATTCCTATTCATGTACAAGTTCATGACTTCCAAGTACTTGATGAAATGTCTCAATGATTGCATTGCAAAAAGTTGACTATGTTCATGTTTCAAGTGTTGCCATGTTCTATTAGTATAGATGCTATCGAGTCCTGGGGGTATTCAATACCAGATAATCTAGCTGTTTACCTAGAATTACAGTTGCTATAGGATAGTCTCAGTAACGTCATGAATAGTAGAATTCAGTTAGTTACATAACTTAGTGAACTTAGTTTAGTTTGGCCAGTCAATACGATCAGTAACAGTTCAGTCAAGCCTAGTACATTCTACTGATCAGTTCAGTGTCCTTTCAATTGAGAGTACAATCCAGCACCAAGCAAATCCAGGGATGGGGACATTCCTGCCAGCATAGGGTTTGACCCTTAGTATCAGTCCCTATATTACAGAACTACGTAGCCAGCATAGGGTAAGATCTTCCTGCTAGACTAAGGTTGATGCAACCATACACATAAATTATGGGTCTTTCTGCTAGATTAGGGTTTACCCAGCACTGTTAGTATCGCTTGCAAGATGCTAACACCCTTCCAACTGGGGTTACAGGTTATACCCCAACTCAGATTATATCGGGGTATATCGATTAGATGAACACTTCCATAGTTACAGTTTCAATTCTAGACCCAGTATAGAACTCAGTTTATTTTTACAGAATTAAGACTATCAGAAATAGTCAACCAGTTATCAGTAATTCAGTTATCACAAAATCTCAGATATCAATCATTCAATTATCAAAACTCAGTACTCAGTTTTAAATGATCCTAGATACAGTAAAGGTGAACATTATTGCATACTCAGTATTTACAGTAGCCTCGATTATCTATGTACTATCATTTAGTTATGTTCATATCATTCAGTCAGTCATCTTCTCATGCATATAAACTCATGTATATCAGCCTACCTCACTTATGATACCAGTACATTCAAAGTACTAACGCCACCTTTTCTTTTGCGCTGATGTTTTATATTATAGGTTCGGACGCATGGGCTCCAGATTGTACATAGCAGTTTAGATTATTAACAGTGATTACAGTGGTGAGTCCTCATATTTTGAGGACTAAGTTATTCTTTTCAGTATTTCAGTAGACTCATTTTATTTAGTTGTTGGATTTAGTTGGGGACTTGTCCCATCAACTCCCCATCTCGACTGTTAGAGGCTTTTAGACTAGATTAATTTAGACCGTGGTTCAGTTTTCTTTTCAGTATTACATCAGTATTTTAGTATTGGTTTTCAATGTTGTGAACCTTATGGAATTTTATTTATACTTCCACATTATTATAGTATTACTATTCAGTGCTCACAGCAGGTACCAGTCATGGGTTAGCTTATGGTCCTTCGAGATCATAAGCATCGTGTGACATTCGGGGTATAGACTTGGGGTGTTATATCATGAGAATGGGTTGGGTATATTGACAATGTTAAACCTGTCAGACACAACTTTATTTGATCTCCTTGAACCTAGCTCTTGGGATCTCCAGTCAGCTAGGTAGAGTTACCGTCATGATGACTTGTCCTAGGCCATAAACCCATTCCCTTGGATGTTCTCTCAACTCCTTCTCTAGTTAAGCCATTTGTAAGTGGATCCAACATATCAGTGATAATTCTATAAGAGAGAAGTTCTCTAATGGTATTATGTCTTTGTATTATGTGACAAGATTTACCATTGTACATCATGCTCTCTTTCATACCTATTGCCACTTGACTATCACAGTGTATGCATACTAGTGCCAATGGTTTAGGAAAATAACAAATATTTTCCAAGAAATTTTAGAGTCATTCTGCTTCTTCACCATCTTTATCTAATGCGATAAATTCTGATTCCATCGTAGAGCGAGCAATACATGTTTGTTGGGATGATTTCCAAGAGATTGCTCCTCCACCTATTGTAAATACATATCCACTTATGGATTTTACATCATTTGATCCGGTGATCAAATTTGCATCACTATATCCTTCAAGTACAGTGGAAAATTTATTATAATGCAAAACATAGTCTTAAGTGTATTTAATATACCCCAAAACTCTTTTCATTGCCATCCAATAAGATTTATTGAGATTAAGTATACCGACTTAACTTACTAATATCATATGCTATGTCTGGTCATGTATAGTTTATGATATACATTAAACATCCCAATACTCTTGTGTATTCCAACTGTGAATCACTTTCACCTTTATTCTTTTGGAGTGCGAAGCTCACATCCAATGGAGTCTTGGCAATTCCAAATTCCAAATACTTGAATTTATCAAGTACCTTTTTGATGTAATGAGACTGTGACAATGCCAATCCTTATGGAGTTCTATGGATTCTTATTCCTAAGATCACATCTGTAACTCCAAGGTCTTTCATATCAAACTTTCTCTCGAGCATTCGTTTTGTAGCATTTATGTCAGAAATGTCTCTACTGATGATCAACATATCATCCATATCTAAACACACAATGACTTGGTGATTTGGAGTGTCTTTAAGGTATACATATTTATCACATTCATTCATCTTGAATCCGTTTGCCAACATGGTTTGGTCAAACTTTGCATGCCATTTTTTAAGTGCTTGTTTTAGTCCATAATTAACGCAACATCATTTTAATTACATTTTTCAATCTGAAAGCTAAAATCAATTAGACAAACTTCTATTAACAACAGTGTTTGTAATAAACTGTAATTATTATAAACCAAGGACAACGAAACAACCCAATAGAGAACTCCTTCAACATTCATATCGAGTTGATCTGGATTGACTTCCACCACCAACATCAATCGTATCTAGAAGGTAATATTTATCTATGGGTACATTTTTTACTCATTTTATTCACATAACAATCTAATAATATATGAAATTGATAACTAATAAATAAAGATTAACATAGCATAAAAAACCTTTTATAACAGATTAAATTTCATTTTATTAGAATAAATATTGGATCAAATTTATTTTTATTATAGATATTATTTTAGATATATAGTCTATTTTGGAAAATATTTGATAAATAAAATATGAAACATAGATACGATAGGGATTGGAGGGGTAACCATGTCATTAATTAAGTTAATGCATGTGTTGAGACCCTTTGTATTACTAATACATGGAAAAGAGGTGGTATTAGTAATGCACCCTTCAATACATTATAGAGTGTATAAATAATGCTTGTATTAATTATTCATAGGCCAAAGATTATACCAAACAAGGTATTTATAAGAGAGATAAGTATCCAATAAACCCTCAAACTTTGCCCGAAAGTTGCTACGACACACTCCAACTTCATATTAGTCCTATTGCCCCACTTGAACTCAATTTTAGCATATTTTTGTTACACTTTTGTGCTGACATGACACCTTTATTACATAAAAATGGGGCCCACATCAAAGGTACCGTATTAGCTAAAATGGTGCCACATCAGCTAAAAAGGGTGACAAAAATACACTAAAATTGAGTTTAGGGGTAATAGGACCCCTATGAAATTGAAGTGTGTCGTAGCAAATTTTATCATAGTGTAGGGGTATTAGATGCTTTACTCTTTATAATAAACAAAACTAATGCATGCATTATTTTTTTTAATACACTCTTTCAAATGACCCCTAAAGGATTTCAATTTGTCCTTTGTTTGTCATAGTCCAATTAGCCAATCATCAGAATTCATTACCTATACCTTCATTTAAACATTATTATGTAAATACATATGTACTATAGTTAAAGATTTGACCGATACTCTTTCTACATCTTTATTGAAGTCTTTTTCTTTAAAAGATAATTGTGGGTTAAGTTAAGATATCTCTCCCGTTAAGACAAGATTATCAATAGAAAATAGAATAATCCTTGTTTGGTGTTTTGTTAACATCTTCCTATCGCCCTTCGGTATTATTTAAAAGTCTTTTGTTGTACTGCAGGAACTTTCAAACATGTAATTGCTTATGTAATACTCCCCGCTTCCTTTGGTAATTTGCTTATAACTTGATTGAAGAAGAACCACGCGAACGTTAATAGCATAAATGGCGCAAGAGTAGCAACACTAGCCAAGATATATATGGGAAGCATGTTGAGAAATTGAAAGGAGAAGAGAAGAGAGTTTGAGAATTAGTGTCCTATTTATTCCCTCAAGGTAGTGGGATTAAATAGTGTTACAGAGAATGTACATAAGGTAGGAAACTAATACAAATATTACTCAATATTCTAAGTTCCTAATTATGAGAATTTAGGGATATTCTCATATCTATGATATCTAATTGTTGAGATATTCTCGTGATTAAATTATCTCATAATCATATTTGACACACCGCCTCAAACTAGAGCATATAAGTCATATGCACTTAGTTTACCAAAAATATAGTCAATTTTGGATCTTTAGAGTGATTTTGTGAAAATATTTGTCAATTGATATTTCGAGTTGACAAAACTTGTGGAGATATATCCAAACTAAATCTTATCTCAAATAAAGTGACAATCTATCTTAATGTGCTTTATTCATTCATGAAAATGGAATTGGTAGTGATACGAGTTCAACTTGGTTATCACAAATCAATTTCATCAATTTAACTCCTCCTATCTTAAATTTTTGGATAAGTTGTCTCAACTGCATTAGCTCAAACATAGCCAATGCCATCACTCGATACTCCACTTCTTTGCTTGGTCTAGCCATAATATCTTTCTTTTTAATTTCGCAGTATATTCGATTACCTCTTATTAGAACATAATAACCTAAAGTAGACCATCTCTCAGAACGACACCCAGCCCAATCAACATCAGAATACCAAACAAAGTGGGTGTGTCCCTTGTCTTTACATAATAAACCTGTCCTAGAGAGCTTTTTATATATCTCATAATGTGAATCACCATATTCAGAACCTGGCTAACTACACAAACAACAAATAAATGTTTGTCATATGATCGTAAGGTAGTTTAGTTTCCCAACAACTCTCTGATAATTGCTGGGATCTTTGGGGGACTCCCCCTATCACGGAAAAAGCTTAGTATTTAGATCTGAGTGTCCACATGTTGTTATCCAACATACTTGCATCTTATGAAATGTCTAAGGCATCATCTTCTATTCGTATCATTCCAATATATTGGACAACAACTCAAAAATGATAAAAACATGCTCTAGGAAATTGCATGAGACCATAAAGGGATCAGTGAAGTCTATATATTGTTCTAAACTTTCTTGAGCAATAAATCTTGGTGGTTTCTCCATATAAATCTATTTATCAACTTATCCATGAATAAATTATTTTTTATGTCAAGCTGGAAAGAAGGCTAATGTATCATTATGGCCATAAATATGAAGAGAGGAACAAAAGCCATCTTGGTAACTAGTGAGAAACTATCTCTATAGTCAATGCCATAAATTAGAGTGTATCCCTTAGTAACTAATCTTTTCTTGAGATGATCAATAGCTCCATATGAACCTATATTAACTATAAATAACCAATGAAAACTAACAACGGTTTTGAACTTTTGTAAAAGAACAAGCACCTAAGAACCATTGTCATGCAAAACAGTCATTTCGTCAATCATAGCCTGAGGCCAACCTGGATAAACCAATGTTTCTACCATAGTCTTAGGAACATTGATAGTGGATAAGCTAGTAATGAAGGCATCATATGAAGATAAAAAACAACGAGAACTTTAATAATTATAAATGGGAGCTTTATTAGTTACTGTTCTAGTATCTTTGTAAAGACCAATGGAATGATCATCAAATGAGTGCTCAATTGGAGTAGGAGACATTATTAGAGTAGGTAATTAGTCACCAAGTGTGGTTTGTGTACTTGTATCAGAGTTAGAAATATTAACCAACTTACCAGTCTCAGAAAGAGGTTGAGGTCGTCTGAAATAGACCTTAAGAGAGGGAGGTGAAGCTTGGGATGGAATAGTTTGAATTAAAAGGACTGTTGAGATGGTCTTTTGATTTTTTGTATCAGGAGAAGTATATGGAGAAGCATCAAAAAGTGTAATCTCTATTGGGATCAGGTACTTATTAAAAGAAGGGCCAAATCATTTGTAACCTTTTTGTAGATGAAAATACCTAAAAAGACACATTTAAAAGCCTTGTGCTGAAGTTTATCTTCTCCAGTGTTAAGGTTATGAACAAAAAAGGTCCAACCAAACACACAAGGAGTAAAGGGAAACAAATCATGGCCCATATAGAGGATTAAGAGTGGACTATTGTACTACAAAGTAGAAAAAGGCATACGATTGATTAAATAATAGAACAAATAATGACATCACCCGAAAAATGTAAAGGAATATGATTGTTAATGGTAAATGTTTGAGTTATTTCAATTAGATGTTTGTTCTTATTCTCAATAAATCATTTTGGTGAGGGGTATGTGCACTAGAATACAAGTGCTTTCTACTATGACATGAGATAAAATAAGAGAAAGATATGGAAAAATATTCTCAGAAATTATTATTGATTAACTTTTTAATGGAAATACCAAATTGATTAAAAATTTTAATGGAACATTTTTTGAAAGATAGAGAATAAGTCAAATCTATTTTTCTTTAAGAATAACCATGTGCATCAAGAATAGTAATCAATAAAAATCACACAATAATGAAAATCTGAGGAAGAACTGACACGTCTTTGACCTTATATGTCTGAAAAATACTTCAAATATAGATGTGGCCATATTATTGATACATTTTGGGAAAGAGGAATGAGTTTGTTTTCAAAGATAACATGACTCACATTCTACAAAGATAAACTAGATAACCTATAAACCATTATTTGTTGTTTCAAGAGACTCAGATGACCTAGTTGATTATCGAGAAATCTAGGAAAAGTAGTGGAGGTTAAATCAATATGTACTTATGGGATGGAAGCTAGTACAATCCCTATGACTTATCTCCTTTTTCAATTATTTGTCCCATATTTTGGTCGTACAGAAAAAAACTCATCAAGGAACGTATAATACATTTTTTATTTTTATTTAATTTGCTAATAGAAATAAGATTATATGGACATTTAGGTAGAAAAAGAATTGATTTTAGAGGTATGAAAGGTAGAGGGTGAGCTATACCTATACCTTTCACAATAATTTTTTGTTCATTAGCTAAAGTAACAATAGAGAGAATAAAAGGGTTAGTAAGAGAAGAGAGAGTATTTTTGTTACTAGAAATACGGTCAGAAGTACCAGAATAAATAATGCATTATTCCTAAGATGAAGTCTTTGTAAAATAAGCAAAAGAGTTACCAAGTTGTAGTAGGCGTTCTGAAGTTGATGATTGTTGCCTTGATGCTTTGTATTGTAGGTTGTTAATATAGGCTGCAGCTAAAGTGATAGATATAGATGATCTATTCCTGAAATTAGGTATGGGAAAAATACCATCTCCATTATGAGCCATATTTGTTGTGTATCTAGGATGGTCATTATCGTGTTGAGGCATGATTTATCACCAAAAAGATGTAGAAATCAGCTATAAAAAAATTGGCAGATTTTTTTCTTTATTTTTGTAGAATTCTTTTTTTAAAGAAAAAGATAAATTAGATAAAGAAGGCCCCTGATACCATGAGAAATAAGAAGAAAAAGGGAAGAGAGTTTGGAAATTAGTGTCTTGATTATTCCCTCAAGGTAGTAAGATTAAATAGTGTTATAGAATATAAATAAGAAAGAAAACTAATAGAAATATTTTACAATATTCTAGAGATATTCTTGATTTGGGGTTATTCCTGTATCTACACTATCTATTATAGAGATATTATCATAGCTACATTATCTCATAGTCAAAGATTAGTGAATTCTTATTTAGCAATTGGTTCTCGACATCCCATAATAGAAATATCATTCACTATGTCACATAAGTATTAATTATCCAAAGTAATATAAAGTCACTATAGAGCCTTTATGACACTATGAGTGAAATAATAAAGCGATGGGGTCTTTGATGTCTCCCAAACACAACTCCAATTGAAGGATAAACGACCGTTGTCAAAATATACTAATCCAACTAGGTTGGGGTCGATTCTACAGGGAATACTTCAAAAATCTTACTTGAACTTGTTGAAATCACTTGGCAATATAGAAAGTAAATGGGGGGATTTGCTAAAATAGTAAAACTCACAAGAACTGGATGTTTAAGGTTGTAATCAATCTAAGACAAACACTAGGCTTGTGTTCCCTGTGTTTTCTAACTTCGTAGATTTATCGTTCCCTGTCAAACTATTCTAATACCTTGCATACAGAATATGACATGTTATGTATCACCAACCACTTCTTAGCATACTTTGATGTATTTCACTTATCTCCTTTTAGTCTCAGAGTTTTTCCTTACTAACCCTTGCCTTGGATCCTATTTTCAACTAACTCCTTTTGGTCTCAAGTTGATTGGATAAAAGTTAATTGTCTTAAGTAGATAATTTAGATAAGTTTATTTCAACAATTAACCCCGAATCACTATTATGATCTCCTTTTTTCAATCTCTACCTCCCTCTCAGGTTTGTAGTGAATACAGGCTTGATCTTAGCATTGGCCACGGCTAACAGATCAATTAAACTGAAGAAAATCACAATACATGCAAGAGTATTTATTTTGAAAGACTTGGATTTTCCTCTACTTTATTAATCTTCCAGGGTTTCCATAACCCTAGCTAAGGCAATTACCTACAGTGGTTATGAGATCATTCATCAAATTCATAGAGAAAATTACAGAATCAATCTCATAATAATGGAAAAAGAAAACCCAAAGTCTGAAATTGAAGAACAAATCAAGAATAATAAGATCCCAAGATCACAAGCCAATCTTAGAATAAAAAAGATATTTATGAATGATGTAACCTTATCCCCAAAGGTTCTACCTCTACATCCTCTCTAAATAATCATAAAAAGGGTATTTATAGAATACAAGGAAACCCTAGAATTCAATCCTAAGCAAAAGAGGAAAACTTGACTAAATGTACATAACAATGACTAAAAACATCATAAGAGTGTATTTAGGTTATGGAAACCCTAAGAAACTTCAAAATGATTTGAGAAACTTGCATCGGTGGCCACCTACAGATCCTCCTATGGGCCATAGGTGGCACCTACGCCTCTTAGGTAGGGGCCCGTAGGTGGTCACACAAATTGTTTCCCTAAAATTTTATTCTCTAACTCCTACCGACCCGCGTACTTCTAGTAGGTGGTACCTACGGGGCGTAGGAGCCAAATAAAGTGGCAATTTTTTGGAGTTTCATTTTGTTTTCATCTGATTAGCTTCCAACACCTAGTTTCCTACAATATCATTCTAAAAACACATCAAGTCCAACATAATAGCCTTAAGTACATGCATATTTTCTAAGTTTAAGCATCGAAGTGCAATGAAACCATGACACATCAAGACCCTCAACTTAGAATGTTGAATGTTCTCAGGCAATAAAACATTACAAAATAATACGATGATGCTTTAACCAAGGGTAACCTAAGAAACCTATGGTAGTAAATCATCAAATGTAGCTTAAAACACATTACCCTCTCCAAGTTTAACACGTTAAAACCAATTGTGCGTATCCATAAAGCACAACAATGTGACACAAAGGAATTAATCTATGGAATTATACTAGCAACCAAAAACCATGCATATGTACCAATCACACTACCCAAACTAGTAAGCAACTAACAACACAACTTATACGTCCTCACATCAAAGAATTCCAGTCACTCATATGAAATTATGTATGTCAGTGAAGGGGTATATGAAGAGATACTCACACTCACAAGAGATGCTCCAATAAAGTGTATCAAATACCATAGGCTTGCCCTTATTTTCTTTACCTAAGCTTTTAGACAATCAAGTTAGGATCATTATAGAACATTAATCTTCTTGTAATGTAGTTTTTGAGGGCTGGCATGGTACATATAAATATTTTTAGTAACTAAGCCTCTTTGGTACTACACTTACTTTAGGGTCCACTTATCAACCAATTTTTTATTTTATTCCACCCTTATTTCTTCCTTTTTATGCTTTTATAGAACATTTAGGTTGGGTGTG